>NC_091488.1:27222456-27525486 GCF_947461875.1 Haliaeetus albicilla
AGGAGATAATGCCATCGTAAGGCATTCATACTCAGAAACTGTTTAAAGATTAAAAGATTTAAAGAAACTGTTTAAAGGCTGTAAGCTAACAGAGTTGAAGGTACCTTTGCAAAAATCAAGATGCTGAACCAACTGTGGAATCAGAAAAGGCAAAAAAAACCCCCACCCCAAAAAATCCCACCAAACAAAAAACACATGCCCCCTCCCAAATATTCAGGCCAAATTAAAGAAATAACCTTAAATATTCGTTCTTGTACAATAGGTGTTGTTACACCCTTATTATCTGGGTAATACTACACAGCGACAGTACAAAGTGCTCCCTTCTCTCTTTTTTTCCCCATTTATGCTCTACAGGACATACTTTTCAGGAGTGTTGTAGAAAGTAAGTTAATAGTGTATATTTGCTTTTTTATTAAGTGTTAAGGGCAAATTCTAAGATCAACACAAATATTAGCCATTAGACTACTCGAGCATTTTTTAATTATAAATTGACAGGTATGTGTGCTTCCATTGTGCTTGCTTTCAGAGATTATTACTTAAGGCAGTTGAACATTGAACGTTCTCTCCTTCAAACTGTGCATAGTTCTCCATCTGTGAGAAGGAATGTCAGTTACCAGGAACAACTTATTTTCAAATAATTCAATTTCTTCAGCTTAGATAAGACACTTCAAGTCTTCAGTATACTGCTTTGCTTTAACAAGTAACATAAAAGCTTTTACACATCCCTTTTGTGTAAGGGATGTTTTGTTTGTTAAGATAAGATAGACTGCCATGGTGGCAGAGCACATGTCTGTATGACACACTATCTTCCTTTCTCTTCTCTCAGCTTGGAGAACTGTTGTTTCCCCAAGACATGCCTTCCCCAAGCCCCTGCGAAGCCACACTAGCATGTAATAGTGTAAACAAAGTTCAATGTCTCTCTTTTCCATCAAGAAAGATGGGAACTCCCTCTGCTTCTTTTCTTTTTATTCTTGTGTTTCTTATTTTGCAAATCTATACTAAACTTCACTTGAGAGTTGACAAGACTTCCAAGGAAATTTGATTAACCACAATTTTTCCTGTGTTTTTCACATCTTAGACTATTTCCTGAAGCAAAAAGAAACAGAAAGATGCATGTATATAACTAACCCATCAATATTTCTACTTTGTTCTGACCTATCAGCATGGTATGACTACTATAATTCATGATATTTATGATGTGGTTGTAATCCAGTTGCTCCCGGCAGAATAATTTCTTTTGTTTCTACTGTACCCCCATAAATAGAGCTACTTGGATCCAATTGAAAGTACTCCAGAAAGTACAGGCAGAGGGGAAGATGACTCGGGTCTGAAAGACCAATAAAGTAATTTTCACAGAAACCAAGACCTGGTGAAAGAATCTTCAAGGTGGAATATGTCAGATACATCCATTATTCTGTTAGCTTCTCAAGGCCTTGAGTTTTGACCAAAACCAACTCGCTTCTCCCATGGATTAAGAACACTGAACAACTAACTGCTTGTACACCTAACAACATTCCAGGTACTGGCTTATGAGGGAAATAAATACAGTATATCCTTAACCTGATCTGTAGTTTTACTGTACACTGCTATTCAGCCTTTCCTTAGAGCTTTTCCCTTTCAAACAGACATTAATCTTGTATCCACTCTACAGCCACAGAGTTAACATCAAATATTTTGCCCACTGTCTTGCTTTCAGAGTGATACTTTTTGGCATGGGTGTCCTCAATAGAGAGAAGACACTCAGGACAAACCAGGGATGGAGCCCATACTTGAACACAGTCCTACTTAAAAAACAAAAACCAAACCACCCCCCCCCCCCCCCCAAGCCCAAACCCCCCGTAACAAACACACCAGTAAAAAACCAAAGTTCAGAAGTCTTCCATATCAGCTGAAATCATCCACACATTAAATATTTTTTTCACTGTAATTTGCTGAGGCAAAACAAAGTGCAGTAGAAGGAAAACAGAATAGTAAATGTTATGTCCTGCCAGCCTACATGAAATATTGATGATAACTCATGTGGAAAAGAATTTAATGTTGAAGTTTATCAGCACTTGACACATGACACATTCCAAATAATTAGGAATTACTGTAGGTGATGGATAGACCAGACCTTTGTGTCAATAGGAAGGGTCAGTTTCATAGCAGCCTTAATCTGTGCAGGCATAGTCACAAAAAAATATGTTATAAATGTGAATTTCTCATTAAAAAGAAAAAAAAATCCACACAAAAAAACCACTTAAAAGAAAATCCATGTTTTTTTCTCCAAGTGAGCAGTGAAACTCAATTCACATAGGATAGATACCAAAAAGAACAGGAAGACCTACAAAACTGCAAATGCCTTTACACAGAGATCAAAATTCCAGTGGCTGCAGCTGAAAATTAATGAGAATGAATTTTAAGAAACCGTATGTGACTGGCAAAATCTCTTAAAATCAATTCAGCTGAGAAATCAAAGAGTATCTTCTTAACCTCTTCTATTTTTATCAAACCTCATTTCTAACCTCTCCTGTCTTTATAGAAGGGGTTATGAAATAATAGTAGCAATTCATAGACTAGCTAATAATTTTAGAATGTCGAGTTCTGCAGAAAATAAGAGTTAGAGAAAATATAGTTTTAAATCACATTAAATGTATACTTTTGAAATTGTTGTGCATAAAATTTAGAATGTTTTGGAAGTTGGAGAGGTGCAAAGGAGGCAAAAGCTTAATTTCTGTAATTCTGAAGATGAATATTGTCAGAACAAATACATATTATAAAAAAATTAGATGTTCTTTATGATACTAAGTAAAATAAGCAGTTAAGCTGTTATGCAAATCTCTATAAGAGATTGTTTAAATAGAACATGGAAACATCTGCCTGAGTATATTTTTCACTGTGCTTTCAAAAGGAATGTTGACTCTACAAATAGCTGTCCGTGAAAAGTCCTATTTTTTTCTAGAAATAAGTGTTCTTGGTTAAAAGCCATTCTCTTCCATCAGTTACTCTACAACACTGACTTCTATTATTATCTGTTCCCTTCTCCATATACTCTTGGAACAGTTAAATCACCAAAATACATCTGATCACTGTATGGCACTTATAATTTTGGGACAGGAGAGGGAAAGAATAAATTTTTTGAGATCTTTTATTCTTACAGAAGTTATTGTTTGGCAACAACTGAGAAGTAAGGCTGCACCCTTCATTCTAAATATGTTTATTTACAGTCTACAGTGAGTCATCAGCACAAAGGGTTACCCAAAGGGATAACAACTGACTATCAGGGATCCTTGTCATACCTGCTGAAAAAAAAAAAAAAGACTTTACTCAAGAAGACTCAGCTTGCAGTCCCTTTACTGTGATTGCTTGAAAGAGAATTAAAAACCACCACCACCACCAACAAAAAAGAATTAAAAAAAGACAAGACATGCACAGGACTGGCACAAAGACCTAGCAGAGCGTTAAGTAGACAGAAGAAGCACATATCCATCAGGTCTGCACATAGCTTCTACTTGGAAGGAGCTATGTGAAAAGACACATGCAACTGCCTGCTGCTGGCTAACTTAGCCTTGCTCAGGTTGTCTTTGCTGGCCTCCTGTAGCCACTGTGAAGCTGATAGAAGCTGCTTGCACAGAGCAGGCAACGTGGCAAATCAGAGCAAAGGGTTTACTGACTAAACCCAAACAGTTGCTGTTTCTAATGCAACTCCCTCCTGCTTTCAGCTTGCTCCAATTCCTGTTGTCCAGCAATCCGTGGGGGTGGCCATGCTACTGATAGTCAGCCAGAACTATAAATACCCACAGTCTCATTCTCTGGCCACACACTCAAATCTCCTCAAGCATTCAAGATCTTGAAATTCAAGCCAAAGTCTCCAGAAAGATGGATGGGAATAATACAGTTGTGCACAACTCTGGATTGGTTTTTTGTTGTTGTTGTTTTGGGGTTTTTTGTTTGTTTGTTTTGGGTTTGTTTTTTTCAGGCAGCCCCGGCTATTGCTAAATCAGCACAAGAGTGGTTCAACACAATTATTTGCTGTCTCCCAGGCTGGCTAATCCCCCCCGAGTGAGGAGACAAGCCTGCTTTGCGGCCCTAGGAAGATAGGGAAGAGAGAGCCTTCTGGCAGCAGATCAAAGAGTTACCCTGCTAGCTTGAAATACATAGAAGGCGGAAGCAGCCTGAGCTTTTATTAAGGTAGTGAATGTTTTTCTTGTTTTGCTGCTTAACTGAGTATTTAGTTGACTATGCTGATTACCTGAGGGAGACACAAGCCAGCAGACAAGATGTAGGGTATGCGCAAAGGAACCTGTAAAATTCTTTCTGTCAACCTGAGAAAAAGCATCCAGATAGAGATGGTTTCACAAACCAGCCATTAATTGACACGAAATTTATACAACTCTCTGTTCAGTTGGCTACTACTAGAAGAGCAAGTCAGAGCATTTTGTGTTTCTTTTTAAAGTGTGTACCGGGTGCAGGTGTCCATGCCCTGGCTGGGGGCTGCAGGGCGGCCTCTGTGAGGAGAGGCCGGGGCTGCCCCGAGCTGGACACAGCCGGTTCCAGCCGGCTCTGACCGACCCACCGCAGGGTGCCCAAGCAGAGATTCACTGTGGGCAGCCCACACCGGTGCAGGGGAAAACCATGAGAGGGAAGAAGCGCCAGAGATAAATTGCTATGCACTGACTCTGCCCTCCCCACAACCCACTCCCTGCTGCTCAGGGCATGGGGTAGAGAAGTTGGGAGCAAAGGAGTGATGTTGAGGCTGGGAAAAAGGGGCAGTGTGGAGAGAAGCTGTTTTAGCTTTTGTCTTTGTTTCTCAACATCTGACTCTATTTTTACTTAGCAATACATTTAATTTATTTTCCCCAAGTCAAGTCTATTTTGCCTGTGACAGTAACCGGTAAGCCATCTTCCTGTCTAGACACACAACCTTTCTCATTGTATTTTCTCCCTATCCCACTCATGATGGGGAGCGAGTGAGCAGCTGGGTGGGCATTTGGCTGTTAGCCAAGGCTAATCTACCACACAAATGTTATGGCCATATTGCTTTGCAGAATGAAAAGGCTTCACAGAGCTTATGCAGGCTTTTCAAATTCGTTTTGGGTAAAAAGCAGAATAAGACAACTCTTTTGGAATGTTTTTGAAAAACATCTTGGAAATCTAGAACAAAAATATTTTGTGATACTGGAATTCCCTATAGATTGAAAAAAAAGTCAGCAATCTCCATCTCTAACACATGCTAAGCAGCACAGATTTAGGCTCGGTATCTCTCTTATTCATGCATACGTGTGCATGCTAGATGCAAGAACACACTAGCTCAAAGCAGAACTCTCTTCTTCACAATGGCAGCAATTTTCTATGCACTTAATGCGTCAATGACTTTAAAGTGGAGTGAGAACTCCTGTTTTCTAATAAAGATTTTCATTGCAGACATGGTCTTATAAAAAGAAATGAATGAATTCAAATCCATAAATTCTGGACCAGAAAAAAGGGAAATCGGAACTGTGCATGACACGATCCATGGTAAGGCATGATAATTTATAAGACCATATGTCAGGTCATACTTACAACAGAAATGAAGGCACCACAGGCTCTAGAATGAAAAAGCCACTCCACAGCACTTTGATTGCTTGATAGTGACAGATGAGAGCTAGAAAATATGGCCTCTAAATTTCATATATCATACTGCAGATTGATACATGCACATGCTGCACTTTGAAAAACCTCCACTGTATTTTTGCCTCACGATAAAATAGTCCAAAAGCCCTTCACGTGCTGTATATCAAGATAAGTTGTAAGGAGAAAAGTAAACATCAAACGAACAAACAAAAAGCTTATTTCTGTATATTTAGTAGATCTCCATGAATCAAATCCAAAGAGATATTGAGAATTCATATAGGTTTTCTTTGAACCATGTGCAACTGTCACATGCACTTTTTTTTCTTTAAATGCACAGCTGTCTAATTGAGCATTAACAATCTAATAAGGTACACAACAGGACCTGAAGAGCAACTTTTCTTTCAGACCCAGCAATGCACAGGTTCTGTATCACTCCCAGCTTTTCAATTAGATCATAATTATAACATACCTCATTTAAAACTACAGGAACCCTGACCCTGTCAACAGTACTGGGCCATAACGTGTCTGTCTTAATTAGATCTGATTAGTTCTGGGCCCAGATTTCATTGTGAATCTTAGATCTGTTAAAAACTGCTCATCTCTTTGGCAGCTGTGGGTATTGCTGAGGCTTTTTCATCATACTGCATGGGTGTGCTTTGCTCCTCCCGAGTCTCCCGAGACATTAGGACTCAATGCAGTGTTTTTGTTTGGCCCTCAGAATAAGGCAGACTACAGAAAATAAAGGAAAGAGGTAAAAGAGAATTCTTAACTGTTCTATGGACAATTTCACACTTTATCAGACTGGTGAGTTGTAGTATAATAAGGCTTAAAATTTGTAGTAGCAAGTCATATTTTGGGAAAAATAAAGGATTTTTGTAAAAAAACCCTCACAGGTGTGTTAAGATTGAAGACACATGACAATGCAAAATCACATGTCATCTACGAGTGACAGAAAGGTGCACAAATAAGTGGTTTGGTGTTTTGGTTGGTGGTTGTTGTTGTTTGGGGGGTGCTGTTGAGGATTTTTTGGCATTTATTTGTTTTAACATCTAACATAGTAAAAGTTCTCAGCATTACAGTTCTGGGGGTATTTCTCCACTGCAGTATTTTCAGCATATTTTAATAATCTTAGAATGTATAAAAGCCTTTCACCTGTAATGATTTAATTTAATCTTCAGTTTTTGCAACATATAATTGATATCCCCCCCAAAAAAAACCCCCACATCCATTTTAATACCCTTTCCCTCTTCTAAATTACAATAATTGATTTTTCTTCTGTATCATGCTTTTGGGGTGATATTAAAAGACCAATATGATTTTTCCTCTTACTGAAATAACAATTATAACAGACATTCCCTAATAATTAGTTAGCACTCTACACTAAAAGCCCTATTCCCATAGTTAACTTTCATAACTATGTGTACCACTTAAGAAACCCCCCAAAGCTCAAAAACTTAGTTTACAAAAAATACTGCTACTATTGTGCTGCTAGAATTTATTCTGTATCCAAATTATACTACTTTGACTACAAACCCCCTTTCTTAAATCCCCCAATGATTCTTATGCACTGGCTACAATTGCAGTGAAAAGCTGAAACATACTCAGCATTATAAATACAGGCTTAAAAGCTGTCATTGTATACAGTATGCCTACAAATGCATTGGCTAGAAAAGGAATTTCTGAGAACTTCTACTATTCTCAAATATGCAGAAATTTATGTAAATAATGGGACAACTCGGGCCACTCACAGTAGGTTGTCTTTACAGAGCTATAGTTTTTAAACCTCGCTCTCTGCACATCTTTGGTTCTTAGCAAATGAAGAGAGAAGTCCTGCATGCTAACAGATTGTTTTTAAATGTATTCTGTATCATAGTAATAGTAACTTGCATATATCCAAATATAGTTAATTTGGTATGAATTCCCAAGGATTATAAAAGTTAGGAGTATCTGAACAACGTTACTCATCAAAGCACAATGTATCAGAAAACTTACTGTTCAAATCAAAGTTTAAGAATGATTGAACATTTTGGCAAGACATTTTTCAGAAGTCAGAGTTAATCAATACCTACCTCCAAGTTAACATAAGAGACGATATCAGAGTAAGACTACTTTGTTTTGAAAAAACAAATAGTAGCACATGCTTTATTATCAATGCCACGCTTTGAAGTGTCTGAATTTAAAAGTTTAGTTTTATGAAGAAAACTGAATAAATGAAGAAAATACGAAGTTTTTTTTTTTTTCTTTCTCGTCTACATATCACTATAAATGCTGCAGCAAATACAAAAATACTCAGTTACAAAGCTTCCATTACTGTAACTCACAGAAGCCTATTTTTTTTGGATTATGAAAATCTTAAGCAGGAGGTAACGAAGAGGTATATTTAACTGCCACCATAGTATCTGTGTAGCAAAAAGAATTGAAATAAAACAAACAACCTTAGTTCAAACCATAACTCCGAACCTACTATTGTTCCTTCCTGCTTCTCAAGTTTAAATAGAGGATATCTGAAAATTACATTATATAGAAAGCCCCCAAGCCCCCTGAGTCTTAATAATTGGGTTTGATTAAAGTACAGAAAATCAGAAGCAAAATGCTTCTAATAAAAGAAATAACTATGTTTTTAGAAGTTTCAGGTGTCGTAGCAGATGGTACTCCAAGTATACTCAAGTATGTGATATTAGCTCTCTTTTTTTAGTATTAGTTAATAATAATGAAAAAATTCATCTATTGCATATTCCTCTTCTGAAATTTCATCTTAGAACTTCTTTTGTGTAAGCACTGTTACTGTCCATTGTAAAAAGGTTTCTGATTTTAGGAGTCTCAGTAGCATAGAGGAAGGATATCCTTTCAATCTTCCATCTCTACTTCCTAAATCTGCCAGCTGTGCTCCTTTAAATACAGCTGAGAACACCATTGACCATCTCTGTTGCCAGGGCAGGCTGCTAGCTCATGCTCAGCTTGCTGTCACCAGGAAGCAAGTCCTTTTCTGCAGAGCTGCTCCCCAGCTTGTTATGTTGCCAGGGGCTATTTCTTCCCAAGTGCAAGGCTTTGCATTTGTCCTTGCTGACCTTCCTAATGTTCTTGCTGGTCCATTCTGTGAGCTTAAGTCCATCCCATCAGTATTTTACTCATCTAGTTCTCCATCCACTCAGACTGTAATAGCTTAACTTGGACACAGGAACATTGTGGGAGACATTAGGGAAAGCTTTTGTAAAGTTGACGTAAGTGATATGCGCTGCTTTTTCATCATCTGCAAATCCAGTTATTTTATCCTAGAAGACAACCAGATTGGTCAGACATGATTTACCCTTGGTAATACCATTCATTCCCAGCCACTGCCTTCATGGGCCCAAAATTACTGCTCAGCGATTTCCCCAGAGGTTGAAGTGAGGTCTGTAGTTCCCCAGATTGTCCTTCTGGCATTTTCTGAAGGTGAAAAGTGTGTGACAGTTGCTGTTGATACACTCTCCAGGTCTCCCTGGCAATAATGCAGATGCCCACATAGAAGAGAAGCAGGAGAAACCATCCAAGGCTTTGGCAACCTCCATGACATCCCAGCTCTGAGCCATCAGCAGGCTTCCCTGGACAGTAGATCAAGTCAGCAGACGGGGCCCCTGTCCCCTGCAGCAGGGAGTCTCCCACTGTGATCCCTTGGCACTTCCTCTGCTGGTGGACATGAGGTTCAGACTCAGTACCTGTGATACTTCCCCAGAGGAAGCTCCCAGCCTCTTGTTTGCCACCAGGGCACCAAATTGCATTCTGCAGGTGCTGATCTACAGGGCAGGCAGAGCCATCCTCTTGCTGCTGGAAGCCACAAGCCGCCAGCCTTTATCATGATGTCAGTCCCCATTTGCACCCCATGGGGTGCAGGCACCTTTCTACAGGGTGCCTGTGAAGAATCTCGTGCTCCCTCTTTCCCCTTCCCCAGTGCAGTGCTGTCTGTTCACCTCCTCCTGCAGCACCCTAACCTGGCAGGGACAGCCCCGCTGGCAGCATGGGCCTACACAGATGGGCAAGGACCCTGCTACCATCCCAGTCCTGGAGAGCCAAGCCCGGCCAGCCACCCCCAGAGCTCTGCCGAGTCCGGACGGCAGCTGGGCTGGCACAGCTACCCCAGCCAGTGCAGGCGACTGGGCACCACAGCCTCAGCACCAGCCCTGAGCAGTCAGTCCACAGCTGTTTCTGACCCCAGCCACATAAACTGCTGCCTCTGCTGGTTGCGCTCTCCACAGGCGAGAAAAACAGGTTATCTTATTGCAACGGACTTGAGGTTTGGCATCTCTCACCTAAAACTACAGTTTCAATTTATTTCCTTTGTTCATAAGCAGTAATTGACAAGCATCTTTCTTTAAAGACCAGAGAACTTTAATGCTCACACAAAAACCTTAACAATGGATGAATCCACTTTTGCTTAAAGTTTCCTCTACCACAAGTAGTGCATACTCTAGGATTCAAAACTACACTATCACTTAAGTAAGTCCAATTTATCTTCCACTTATTGTAACACAAGCATTTGCATTATCTTTGGCAGAATCTATACAGTTATAAGAACAAACACAACTGCTAAGATTTATTGGGCAGAGACCTTGTTTTCTGGTATGTCTGCAAAGGAGCATGCAAACTACAGGGGTTGTAGACACATTAAACAGTAATTGCAATTTGACCACTGACCCAAGTGAGTTGCAAGTGCTAATTTAGGGAAAATTTTAATCTCATTTGCATTAAAGTCATCACCATTAAACTCTCTACAAATTCTTTTGTAAGTAATTACACAAACATATTTATTAGATATTAAACACACAGAATGGTGTAGTAATCTTTGCAGCTTTATCCCAGTGAATAAATATGAATCATTGTGCATCCGTGCAGATTTCTGCTGGATTTCTGCTCTTTATTAAAAGTGTGTTATAATGTTTGCAGAAACAGAACATTTATCACAAAATTCCATGCATGAAACTTACTATAAATTAACACAAATATATTTTGAATAATGAAATCACCAATTTTGCAAAACATTGCTGTAAACGTTTAAAGTTAACTCACTATTTTAAGATACTGTGAGCTCACTACATGAAGCTTCATGAAGTGTGGGGCGGAAACAAACCCCCAAACTTTCCCAAGTTTTTAGGCAATACTTATTGCCATTAATCATAGAAAAAAATATCTGCATGGAAAGATTAATGTGTTTTGTATCATAAACAGTGTAAATAAAAACAAGCATTACAAGTCACTGGGAATGATTTTATTGAATTTATATCAACAAAATACAGTACAAGTTTATATTCAAGTAATGAGACAGAACTCATGCTGTATTTTGTTAGTTGATATATTTACATTCCTTTGGGTCCTGTTGAAATTTCAATGGTACTGTTTTAGATTCATTCCTAATTTCACTGCATCAGCTGACAGTGCAATGCCCAAGCACTTCATGCTCTAATAGTAGTTAAAGGACATCAACTCATAGAAGTTAGCATATTCCTGGTTTTCAATTAGTATTAAAAAAATCCATATATTCAACATACAGAACGTAGATGTCTACAGATTGATTGCTATCAGTTATCCATGCACGTGCTAACTTAGAATAATCACCTTTTCAGAAGCATATAGAAAAATGAAATCCTAACTGCTGAGGACTTGCCAAACTTGCCTAATTTTGCTTTTCTTTTAAATTATTTGGGGTCCTGAAAGGAACCAGTAAGTTCTCCCTCCAATTCCAGAACTTCTTGATGTGCCACATCCTATCAGAAGTGTAAAAGCCTATCGTGGTGGTATACTCCCCACCCCGGGCCGCTCTACGATCCCAGGAATTCCCGTCAGGCCTCAGCCTTTGCGTAATGATCTGGGCGGTTGAGCATCCCTTGACCGTACCAGGAACTCTTGCATGGCTAAGGCAAGGCGTAGCACTGACCATACTAAGAATTCCTGTCACTTGGCTGAGGCAGGGAATGAGAGTGGGAATACGTATTCATCCCCTGACAGCCTTGGAACATCCCCTACCTGGATCATAGGTCCAGTGAAACAGTATCAGTGTTACTGGAATTCCAGTAATTTGCTGATGACTAAAGCCAATCATCTTGCAAACCTATTAACAGCAGTCCTAAGAGAGGCCCTCTGAGCTCTCCTGGACCACAGCAGGCTCTGACCAGCATCTCCCTCTGAGGGGGACGCCTCTCAGAGCTCGTGAACTCTCCAGTTTGGGAAAATCAGAGGACCGTTGCCGAAAGCTGAAAGTGGGACCTGGGCTGATATCCTTTGCTCGTTGAGGCTCAACCCTTCACCCGTTAAGAAAATGTTAAGTGATTTGGCATGACATGAATATTTCACTGAACTTGAGGGGAATTTAACAGGTATGCCTTTGTTTATACACATGTATCTTGGTGTCTGTGTGCACGCGTATGTGCATTGACCCAGTTCATTAGCAACTATAGTATAACTATTGCCCTTTCAGATCTATAATTAAGTTACTGTTGCAATTGTAGTAAGTTCTATGGAATCACTTTGTAAGTGTTAAAATGATAAAGTTCTGCTAAATCTTGTGATTCACCTCAAACTGTGCATGAACCTCGGACTGCTGCTACACACATAATCCCTTTAGACATAACTGTTGATGAAGTCTGGGACTAGGAGTGGATCCAGCCACACCTAAGCTCCATCAGTTTAGAAAGTAAGGGCGTCTTCTCTGAGCCTCATGACTCAACAGGAAGGTCTCCCCTACCATTTTACATCTCCGATCTCTGTGCAAATCAAGAAAAAAAATCAATTCTAACTCTGTTTTCCTTTGTATGTTTCTCCCTTACCCTTCTGCATCTTCGGTCTCTGTATAAATCATTCTAGTTTAATTCTAACTTGATTTTTCTTTGTACACTTCATCCATGTATTAAGTAATAGAGTGAACCTTGCCATCAAATTTTGTGAAGTCGCACTTTCATAAATTCCTATTAAATCACTTTTGCTAAAGAATCACCATCAAAGGTATTAAGCGGTCCAAACCACTCATTTGTGACACCTATCAGGACAAGAATAGCAGTGTGAAAATATCTGCTCTGTGGTACTGACAGAAACATACTAGTTTGTCTTCTTAACCCAAAAGGGCTGGCAATACCAGAAAGCAGTTACATTGATAAAGAACAAGCCTGCCAGAGGTAAAAGCACCACATCTTTTCCAATAAAAACTTTCAAAACTATCTTTGAAGGCAGCACCCTGGGCACATGCACGCTGAATCCAAAGCAAAAAGTTATTTTGGAACTATGAATTTCTTATGGCTAAAAGAGCAGGTGAGACTTGCTGAGGACATAATCCATTTATAGTGCTGTGTGGCTTCCAATGATGAGCATCCAAGTCACTCACCACCTATTCCTAGCTGATCTGCAGGTTTGGCACTGCTAGAGGGTGGGCAGTGTCAGAAGCTAGGACAGCAGCAAAGAACAATTTAGTCCTGCAGACTCCAACATCACTTTTAGCAGTGTAATGAACATCCCATTTGGATAAAGGCTTCACTTGATGGAGCAAAATATTTATTATAAAAAGCGTTTTAACCCAGCAAGTGACAAATATTTGGCATGGCAGTAGACAGGGGCACAGGGGAAGAAATACAGGAATCAAACATATGGAAATACTTCATTTTTTTCCCCTTTTGCTCCCTTAAAGGTAAATCAAGACCACAGTGTTTAAGTCAATAAGCTATTAAAATTGCCTGTGAACTACTGAAGCAAGAAAACATCTTGATGGTATAATAAATCAGAACGGTGTTGTCAATTTCTCCCTACTGTTAGCTTAAAATGTTCCAAGAATTACCAATAGCAAACTCCAAGCCTCTTTCCCTTATTACTGTCATTATCTCTTCCATTCCCAAAGCATTCCCTCACCCTTTCTTCCCTGCCCACATGAAAACACAAATGCAAAAGTAAACAAGCCAACTCCAGCCAAGAGTCCAAGAAACATACCAGCTAAATATAAATATACTTGTAAATGGAAAAAATACCCGCATTGGCAGGGGGGTGGAAGGAAGTGGGGGCATTGGTTTTTGGTTTGTGGGTTTGGTTGGGGTTTGTTTTTGTTTTTTTGTTTTTTTTTTTAAATACAAAGGCGATTGTAGGAGATGTGTTTTAATCCATAGTATAATGCATGAAATAAATTCAGGCAGGCTTTTAAAGCTTAATGAGTTGTTACATTTATATATCGCCACTCTTAATATTATCCCCCCAAAATGGATGCCAAGCTTCATCTATGCAAATACATAGCCAAAATAAAAGTGATCCATCATAAGGGAAATTAAATTGTCCCTAAAATATAAGGACTTCTGGAAATGATGAGGAAGAGAGTTCTGACAGTCAGATAGATTAATAGTGTGATAATAAATTAAACATAAACCACCAATCCCAGCTGCCTCCAATCTAATGGTCACTCAGGGACATTGCAGAGCTTTAACATCTGGTGCAAAGAGGGCAAAATTACCACTACACTAGCCTTTCACCTCTAAAGACACCAGGATTGCATATGGCACAGTTGCATGCATACCAGATGCTCACTTAAAATGTGCAACAATCCCCCCCCAGTAAACCCAAACAGTTTAAGTGATTTTAGTCCAAGTTAAACCACAATGAGCTTAAAAAAATGAAAAGAGAATACTACTTTTCCCGTATAAGATTTCCTGCTTGGGAGACCTGTACTTAGATATGAGAGGTACTTGTTTCACTCCAGGTCAAACGAGAGGGCTGGCCATTAAGTCCTGGGAAAAAGCTTTGGGAAGCATTGTATTTTGGCTCTCTTTAGCACATTTTCAGTATATCCCCTTTCAAATGAAAATGGCTATGCTTGAAAGCACAAAGTTGTAATTTAGAAAACCAATGCCACAGCATACACAAATAATGACCTCCAAACCAATAAAAATGTAAATCCAAATTTAATGGGAGACTAAATTAACATTAGATCAACAATTTTATTTTGCATACAATATAATTTGTTTCACTCTTTCTTAATATTTGGGAAAAGAAATGCATCTAAAAGATTGACTGATGATACTACATACAATTGTGCCCAGCAGTACTGCAGCATTTAATCCTTACATAAAGGTTTATTTCTATTCACCACCAAAAGGTTTTGTTTAATTATACCTTGTATCAACATGACAGTATTACATCAGACTGGAAGTACTTGCTTTGAATAAATCTGACCTTCATCAGTAAGCAAGGGAATATTTGAGGATTTAGTCTTTTTCTAGGGGTTTTTTTTCCTTCTTTTCTTAAAACAGTGCATTTTTCTGCATATCTTACTACTCAAGCTGTTGTTTACTATTTAACCAACTGCTACACTTCTAACTATTAATACTAATAACTTGCTCCACTCCAGAAATAGAAATTAGTTGGACAAAGTAGTAAATTCTTAACCATGCCTTCCCAAGGTAGACAGACAAATCCCATCCCTACAGGCCCATGACTGCTCCATACTACATGGCAATATGGCTTCACTTCAAACTTGCTTCTGGAGTGGCATGACTTCTTTGAAAACTTTATGCACAAGTGAGTTCACAGAAAAGGTAGTTTAAGGCTATCTAAACCTTTCCGGGGATTGCATAAAAGCTTAATCGCCTTCTCATTCAGAATTTTCTTCTCATCATTTACTAAAGTATTTATACATCGCCTTATATAATGAAAATTCATTGTGCCTAAGTAACCATTTGTAATACCAGGTCATACAATGAAAAACAACAATTTTCTGCTGTGTGAAAAACAGCAGACAACCATGGGAATATTTGCTTCCATGCATCAAGCCAGGGATTGGCAGCTGGCACTAAGGCAGACATTTTGTTAATTATGTCAAATATCACAATCCTAATCTTGCAGGGTTGTGACATCACCAGAACTCAGTTGACTCCTCCAAAAGGAGAGATGGATAGCCTTATCTTTGACTCCTCCTCCTTTTGGGGGGATGATGGGAGTGGAGGAGAAGAAGGGATATGTGTTTGGTGTTGGGGGGGTGAGGGGGGAAGAGCCTAGAAAACTACAATTGTTAAATTTAAGGGAACTTTTAGGAGACAGTGCCCTACATTTTCACTCTGGTTTTCTTTTACATGATGCACAAATTCTAAGTAGGAAGTCTTTAAAGAAAAAAGAGGCACAGCACAGTACACATGAAAAGTCAGCCTGTTTGACTCAGTAACTGTGAGCTGAAACCGATTTTTGTTGTATACATATTGTAGTTAATCTCTAATGCAGCACTTATAATCCAGTATAGTCCAAACAAGTACTTTTCTGCATCACCATCAAAAATTAATATGGGGTACAATTACCCCATACTGCTTGGTTAACTCAGATGTTTATCACTGTGGTATTATCCTTACATTGTTGTTATTGTGGGTTGCTCTCTTTTTCTAAATGTAGCCTTCAAGGACAAAAATTTATACTATGCCACTTCAAACCAGGAATAAAAGTCTGCTGTAATACAAGTCTTAAAAGTATAAGTATGTCTTTATGCTTGACTTCCAGTTTCCTCAAAGACGTATTTTGACATTCTATTTTTCTCTATTTGTTCCTTTCAGTCCTCAACATTGTCACATTTTTTCAGATTTCACAGATGTTTGCACACACCTGATGCACCGGGTGCATTCCAAATCTAAATTATGAAGGGCTTTGGGAAGAATGGGAAATGTTCCCCCATGCCAAACCTCCAAGCCCAACTAACACTAAGGCATCAACTATTTCCACAAAATCAAAGATGGAGACTCTGCTAGTTATGAGACACAGGTGATCATTGATCAGACCATGATTTCAAAACAATTACCATGCATTGTCCTCTGATACCTTACAGCACTAAAATACGTTTTGCATTTAATATTTTAAAATTCACATGTCCAAAAGACAAAGTGTCATACAACTGAAGGTAAAAATTTGCATAATGTATTTGTCAAATTGGAAGACACTGTTAAACTGACTCTCAAGTCAACTCCCCATTATTCAAGATCAGCCAATTAGAGGGCCACCATACTAGTTGGGTTTCTACAGCAAGAACATATTCTGACCTGAACCGCAAAAGGAAAGAATTTTGAATTGACAATAGGAGGGGAAGGACTTATCACAGCAATTAAAAATAAATAAGTTTTTACCATCTCTTGATGAGTTTTATTTTATTCTTGTTTTATGGTTTCCTGTGGAATCATATTACTAATGGAATGTTTTGCATATGAGCTAAACTCATGAGACAACATCTGGATGTTACATTCCATCTAATAGCATTTGCAGAAACAGGCTATTGGGATGAATCTCTTGCCCTCTCTCATGGTGACAATGTCTCTATTTTATTTGTTTTACTATTGGGCTCCCGTATAAAAATGCCTGGGTAAACAGCATCCACGTAGCAGTTGAAGGACATACAAGGAGTTAGCAAGTTTTCTTCTCCTATATATTTGTATTATAATAGAAAAGACAGATCTATAGCATATTTAGCATACTATAATGCATTAAGATTAATCTCAGTTCAGTACCAAGCTCAAGAGAGGTGACAAATGTTAGTGAAGTTCTAATATCAAGCACTTTTGCATAGCCCTTTGACTTCCACGTGCCTCACCAACTCTGCAGAACATGAGAAAACGTGAATACTTCTAGACTGCATCTCCTGAACAACATAGTCCATCAAAACAGGGGATCAAGACAGCGAAAAGAGAAAATGTTCAATTACTTACACTTTCTTACTCTGGCTGCTACAAATATGTGACCAATTTTTATGCCACTATGGTTGTACCACGAGGAAACAATGTCAACTTTACTATTTTCTCAGAATTAGCTACCCCTTGTATAACTAAGTTTTCACATACATAATGCATTTCCAAAAATAACTATTTACATCACAATTTCTAGTCCCATTTTAAAGATTTTTCAACACAAATACTGGAAGGAAGTATAATGCTTTAATGGCTTACTAACAAGTTCATCTGTTTTTTTATTATTGAGTTTACCCAATATCTAAACAAAAACACAGATGTTCCATATTTCAGAGAAGTAAATCAGGAAGTGGTGAGTGCAACAGAGGTGAGGGAACCACTTCTTTTGGTATGCAGGAAATAGGTCTAACTCCCCTCCTATTATGAGGAGGGGTGTGTGTGTATTTGGGGGTAGAACAAACATTTTTCTTATGGTTGTACACAGCAGTCCTACTTTTGATTGTGAAAGTCTCCCCCCCCCCTTTTTTTTTTCCTTCTTCCTAATATGTAGATCGCCAGACAGATATCCAGCTGGCATCACATTAAAAAACAGACAACTCCCCCCCCCCCCCCCAAAAACCCCACAACCAAAGAGCAACAACCTATCTATGACTGGTTTCTGTGGCTTTTTATAGGAGATAAACAAGTCTTTGTCTTATGTAACCCCATTATCCATACTGGAAAACAAAAACAAGCCCCAAAACTTCAGACACTGAAGTGCTGTGCCTGCAAGACTGATTACTCGCCCAGGAAGAAGACAGGCCATCTTCAGGAGCAGATACGAAACCCCCACGTCCATCACTCTCCACTCTATGTAAGAGCTAATAGCTTTTGTCATAGGTTCCATATGTCGTCACTCTCTGTGTCACAGACTTCCACCAGGGTAGGAGTTCACAGGACCCACCACTGGCAGCTCTGACAGCTGATTAATTCTTAACGGGTAGTGAGTCAGTCAGTAGTGCTGTCAGATGGTATGAGGACTGAGCGCCTCAGCCCAGTGCAGTTACCAGCAGCAACCTTTAGGAGTTCCAGGATTCCTCTCCATATATCAAGTCTCTAAATTCATTTGAGTCTATAAAAGCAGTTTTATCTCTTGAATTGCTAATAGCCCTTATGTTTACTCAATGGAAGAATATGCTAGTAAAATTTTAGCAGTAAGAAACCAGATCTGTAGTGAAAAGAAATGAAGTTTTGAACTTTTACAAGGCGTGGATACCCTTCCTGGGTTCTTGCCTTGAGGAACAAAAAAAAAAAAAAAAAGGTGACAGAAACAGTCCAGTGCATGATATTGGATACATATTAAAACTCTGAGTTGTTTTTTTGTTTGTTTTGTTCAGTTTTGGGGGGATTTTTGTGTGGTTTTTGTTTTGTTTTTTTTAACTGAAATGGAGAGAAGCTGGATTAGTTTAAGATGTAGCAAAGCATCTTAACACGCTAGATGACTGGAGTAGGAAAAACAGAAATAATGTCATTTCAGGCTTGACAGCAGCTTCCTCCTTTACAGACCTCAAAGGCAGTTTATTTTGATGCTACTGTTAGAACATATTTAAGTGACTAACTAGCACTTTTTCAGCCATAGTCTGAAGGGGGGCGGGGAATCACAAAAAAACCAAACACAAACCCACAGTGCATTACAAAATCATTTCTATCAGTCATCTGACTACAGAGGGATAACATTGAAATATGGCAAGGTTAAGGATACAGCATGTGAACTAGACTGCCTATATGCCCTCATATTTAGCTACAATATGATTTTCAAAGTTATCACTTCAACCTTTCCTTTGTATTGCTGCTTATATTGTCACTGGGCATCCAAATGTTTACTACAGTCACCATACCACACCTGAACAGAAAAAGATAGCATTTGTAAAAGCTTAGGAAAGAAATTCTAAAAAAGGTGCTGTGCTAGGTGAGATGCATATAGGAAGCTGGATGAGAATTTTAGTTATGTGTGTGAACAGCAGCTACTATACTTAGGTACGAACAGGTGATCACAAGAAAGAACTACCATGGCTTAATGAGTTACTGTTTGTTAGCTGAGCAATAATAACTAAGTATACACAAGCTCCCAGCTTGCTCCAAGTACAGAGTCTGGTATTTTCACCATTAAACATGCACCAGCAGGCCTGCACTCAGTCTGACACAAGCCTCACTCCTGACCTATCATATATCAATGCAATGTCATTAATGTGCAAACACCATGTTTGAGCTTGTGCGTTTAGATGGGCACACTTAAGTACAGATGCTTGATCTTTAAGGGACCTAACTGATTTCTGCAAGAAAAAAAAACCAGAACAAAGTCATGTCAGAAGTGTCCCAAAAGCAAATGCCATTTACCACAAGCAGGTCAATCTGCCCTGAACACAGAGTACCGGTACATTTCTCTCTCCCTTGGCCCCCTCAAGACAAAGAAAACAGGAACCCAACACTCAGCTATATGAATACAAAAACCACAAGGCAGAACAGAGCTGTTGAAAACAAGTTTTTTTTTTACTTTGGGTGCTCCTGACTTCTTGATAATCATAAGAAAGTTAGATATTCAAATCTCACCTTTACATATTGACACCTTCACATCCTCACTTTTCCATGAATCTCCTAATAAAGGTAATTTGCCTTTGTGTGATCCTTCTACTTGTGTACCCCAGCAACATCTTGCAATAGAAATAGGCAGTAGTTGAATAGGAAGAATTTTTGAATTATGTGAATTGGTTTTCATAATTGTATTTCCAGAGATTTTAACAAAAAAAAGCAACACGCTATTTCAGAAGGTCAGCTTCTAAACAACGCTACACACCTGCTATAGTTCTAGTGTGCATTTTCCATTTATTACGAGTAATTACTACTTATTTATATGGTAGCCATTACAATACCAATAAAAAATGCTCACATATTAAGAGACATAAACAGTTAAAATATTTTAAATTGACAAACGTTGTATTTGGTGATATTTGCTGATATTTGGTTGCACTGGAATTACATTGGCTGACATTTCAAAATTAAAAACGTTTCACATGGGAAAGCTGGGGTTTATTTATTATTTATTTTTATTTCTATAAATAATAAAGTAATAATATACCTTTTCACCCCTACTTGTCCTCAGATTAACTGCTGGGAGTACAATTGCAAACACTGTACATTAATTTGGCAACTTCTAGCACAGATTAAGTAATTTCTTTAAAGAAATGAAGAAGCATTGAGAAAATTCACTTATACATTCCTATCGCATACATTGATGTCATCAATATTACATGCTCAATGACTTTTGGGTTTCTATTTTACACAGTATGAATAACCAGTTCTTACTTTTCATTGCTTCATTATCAATGACATCAAAGTTACAACTTTTTTCTTTTGGGGGGGTGGTGGGGTGGGAATGCCAACACTGGACAAGGCAATCATTTCACCAAAGTGAAATGAAATTAAGGTTTTCATTACTAAAAATGGCAATCAAATCCTTGTCAGATAGGACTAACGTCAGTCTAGGCTGTATGAAAAACCATGGCTAGAGCTAGTGTATGAAAAGGAGCTATAAGGAAGGAAGGAAGAAGGAAGTGAGACAGAGGGGCCTGGGATTTGGGCCTCAGGAAGGTGGCCGATCTTGGCTGCCTGGCACCTGCAGAGAAGTGCTGGGGACTGCAGGCGTATCAGAAGCAGGCAGCAAGTCTGGCGTGCAAGTCAAGACTAAGTATTAAGACAAGTCAACTAAAACAGCTTAGTGAGCGAGTGAGCATGAAGAAAACCCCAAACTCAAAGCTGTGCAAGATGCTTGGATTTTGCATTACAGTGCATAATCTTTTTCACAAGGTTTTCTTTTTGCCTTTCCATTTGACCTTTTTCTAGTCCTCCTTACAGGCATTTAGCTTCTGATGGTACAGATTCCTCCCAGGTTCCAGCCCGTTTCCCCCCCTCAAACTAAAGCATCATGAAAACTTGACTTGGACTTAGTCCTCTCAAAGAAAAAGTAAGCTACATTAACAACAACCACCTAGCCTCCTCAGAGGTAGAGCTACCTGGAGTTCTGTGCCTTCTGGCCCCACAAGCAGGTCTTGGGCAGCGCAGACACACTCTGGCCAGTACCTTGATGCAGTCTGAGCTCCCTTTGGGCAAGAGCTCTCAGAAACATGTTTGTCTTTCATTGCAGAGCTGACAGGGTAGGAAGCTATTTACCTCCTTGACACACAGAGAAGGGAAATGCCAGCATACATCAGGAATAAATAAATCGATTTGAAATGCAAATCTGTTCACCATACATGCTGTTGGGACTGTAACTTGCCAACACTACCTTCTTGGCACTAAAAAAAAAACCAACCAAACAAAAAAACCCCAAGTTATACTGGATCCTAGACTTGGCCTTTGTAGTTTAGCATGCCTTACAACCACCACACCGCTTCATTTGAGTTTCAAACTTCATATAGTTCATTGTTCATTAGCACTAATCTTTACTTCAAACACTTTATTGGAATCAGCTTTTCTTAAAGGTGTTTTCAGTGAAGTTTCTTTTCAACACAGGATATTAACTCTATTGTCAATTATTCAGATGTTAGTCACAAAATTTTGCATTCCTAAATCTCTTCATTCCTGGACAACTGTGAAAATTTTGAGGTAAACTGAAAATATGAAAGCTTCAGCATGTTTTGCCTGTGGATAGAAGCCTGGAGAACTTAATGCTAGCACATAGACCATATCATGTATTTAAAGCATCCATAAATAATGTTTAAATGTCTTTTAATTAGCATTTGGTATTCCTAATATTACTGACTTCCTGGTGCCTCCTTCAAACTTCTGCTTTGTAAAACAAGTACCATTTCTTCCAGTCTAAATCCTCCTTACTAGCATCAGGACAAACATTTGGCCATTAAGTTCTAAAAGACCGAAAAAACCTTATATGAGTAAATTTCCCTTCAAGAAAGAAACAACCCTTAATCGCTAATAAACTTTAAGGGAGTTGCATGGCATGCCTATGCTTTAACCAGAAACAGACATCAGAAGTCTTGCATCTGCTTGTATACATAGGATTACTTTATGATCATCAGTAATTTTTATTCACAGTGGTTACTTCCCAACAGGCAAATGGATTAAGAAGGAAAATTGTATTCTATTCACCACTCTTCTTCCACTATTGAATTGAAGACATTCCATCTCTATCTGCTGAAGTACTTTCAAAACAAAACAAAAAAAATAATCAATATTATCATCCAAACCTCAAAACTTTCCTTTTCCTAATGTCCTGATCCCATACTGAGGCTGATTTAATATAAACTAAATATGTAAGTAATAATTATAGTAAGTCTTCAACCATGAAGTCATCTTAAATAAAAAAAAAAAATCAGGAATGAAATAATTTCATTTGATTGTTCTCACAAGTACCTCGTATCTGTTTCATGGGAAAACCAAACCACGAATGTACACTATAGGCAGTATTTCTAATGTCGGTGATAGTATAACCTAAACAACACTGCACAACTATTCAGAGCTGTCTTTAAGCCCCAAGAGTGAAGTTATTTAAAAATTATTTTTCCTCAGTGCATCTTCTGGATGTTTTACTCATAAAAGGGGAAAAAAAAAAGAAAAAAAGAAAAAAAAGAATTTGTTCTTGTAACCTGTTTGTTCCTGTAACATCACTTACACTCTTTCCAAATGCATGTTTTTGGCTGTTCTTACTGTAGTATTTCTAATGCTGTTTTAGTCTGGATGTTTTGGTTTTTGTTTTTTTTTTTTAATTAAGATAAGAGTGTATTTTTTAAAAAAATATTCTGCACCTCCAAAAAAAAAGTCAGAAGGAAAGTTTTGTAATGAAGATTTTTTACTCATATTATGGTTTTGCCTTCAAAAGTTATATCTGATAAGAATCAAGCAGTCACTTGGCATTTTACAAAAATTTTTTGTCTGTTTCATTTAGCACACACACGCAGGTATATGAACATATTCATCTGGTTTTAGCATAACCTTTATCCTGGAGTAACACTTTCCTACAGACATTCGAAGTATTTTATATATATTTTCATGTTCTAATTTCCTATACAGAAAAATAAAACCCATGGCCATGTTTCTAAACAATCTCATTTTCTTAAGTTAAAAATATCCTTCATCACAGACAGAAGACTATGACCAACAGAAGACCAGCAGAGATAAGGATGGAGCATATCTACGCTTGGCAAGCAGGAGGAATATTCAGCCTCTAGTCCTTTCACTACTGGTCTCCACAAAATTTGGGGAGACTGTGAAAGGTAGCACTGAACAAGCACAAGAAAAGCAAGACACAGGGTCTTACTATGATCACTGTTATTTTTGCTACTTTAGTACACATTAGAAACTGCACAGGCAAACAGGTACTAGGATCTACAGAAAGGGAAACGTGCTTTGAGGAATGGGTCTGTAGATGAGAGCTCTCAGCATCTGGCTGTACAAGACACCTAAACTTGAAAGTTCCTCTGCTACTAGGGGAAGTTGAAAGGCCATGATCTCCTCTGAAGCAATAGATAATTGCTTAAATACATAGAGGGAGAGTTGCATCTTACATATGTTTCTTCCTGAAGAACAACAACTGTGGCCAACTAACATGTCAACCCGTTAATGTGCTCAAAACTGCCAGATACCTAAAACAATGTCCTATTTTGTCTCTTAATGGTGACTCATTCTTGAAATGCTCCACGGGTATCTTCAGCTTCAGCCTCAGTCACAGCCCCAAAAAACATTCCCCTTCTCATAAGTCTTTTCTAGTGACATTGGGAACATTTCCTCACAAGACAGTACAATTTCTCTTCTGATCAACCGTGCACATATAGGCTAAATGAAACAAAGATTTTTTGCATATTGCCTAACCTATAACAGATCTTCACATCAAGCCATGAGCTGGGCCTCTGTGCTACCTGTACTTTCTTAAGCCAAGTTACAGCCCACTTTCTGCAGACACGTTCCATGTAATTTGGCATCAGCCTGTAGGTCAGAAGTTTTCCTAATCCTTTCCTGCAAGACATTTTAATGACCTGGTATCTCAACATCTTGCTATAAGCCTACTTTTTATGCTTGAAAACTTGGCTTCAGTAAGTATGGTCCAGCATTGCTTTAACTTTCTGCTTAGTTTCATTAAGAGATTTCTATGAAAAGAAATTAATAAATGAAGAAACTTAATAACATGTGACAAACTTACACAAATAATACAAAAACTTCCCTTTGTGTATGGCCTCACAGAAGCAGACCTTACATAGGTATTGCTTGCAAATAACTTCAAATTGAGAAACTTCCCCCTGTAAGAGCTAATTGATTGTACCAAAGAGCAACTAATTGTACATGTGATAGATACATGCAGGAATTAGATGTTTTCTTTAAAATTAGTAGGTGCAGCCAAGTTACTTAAAATACCATTAATGTGTTTCTAAAAGAAAGCACAAGAGTAGTCTTAGTTTTAAGCCCTTCCCTCATCTGTACTTAGCTGTAGTAAGCAATCATTAACAAAATGCGTTGCAGAACCCATTGCTTTCTGCAGCTGTTAAGAGTCCCTTTATTTTCCAGAGAGAAAAGTGAACTCTTATAATGGGCACAAACAACACTGTCTATAAAGCTGTATTGGTTTTATGTGGCAAGGTTTTGGTAGCGGGGGGGGGGGGGGGGGGGGGGGTGTTACAGGGGTGGCTCCTGTAAGAAGCTGCTCGAAGCTTCCCCTGTGTTCGAGAGAGAGCGAGCCCATACCAGCCGGCTCTAAGACGGACCCGCCGATGGCCAAGGCCGAGCCAATCAGTGATAGTGGTAACGCCTCTGGGATAACATTTTTAAGAAGGAAAAAAAAGTTGGGACATGGAGAAAACAGCCACCGGAGAGAGGAGTGAGAACATGTAAGAGAAACAAGCCTGTGGACACCAAGGTCAGTGCAGAAGGAGGGGGAGGAGATGCTCCAGGCGCCGGAGCGAAGATTCCCCTGCAGCCTGTGGTGAAGACCCTGGTGAGGCAGGCTGTCCCCCTGCAGTCCAGGGAGGTCCACGGTGGGGCAGATATCCACCTGCAGCCCGTGGAGGACCCCACGCCGGAGCAGGTGGGTTCCCGAAGGAGGCTGTGACCCCGTGGGAACCCTGCGCTGGAGCAGGCTCCTGGCAGGACCTGCGGATCTGTGGAGAGAGGAGCCCACGGAGCAGGTTTTCTGGCAGGACTTGTGACCCCGTGGGGGACCCACGCTGGAGCAGTGTGCTCCTGAAGGACTGCACACCGTGGAAAGGACCCATGCTGGAGCAGTTCGTGAAGAACTGCAGCCCGTGGGAATGGCCCACGTTGGAGAAAGTTCGTGGAGGACTGTCTCCCGTGGGTGGGACCCCACGCTGGAGCAGAGGAAGAGTGTGATGAGCCCTCGCCCTGAGGAGGTGAAGCGGCAGAAAATAACATGTGATGACCGTAAACCCCATCCCTGTCCCCCTTGTGCCGTTGGGGGGGCTTGGTGGAGAAATCCGGGAGTGAAGTTGTGCCCGGGAAGAAGGGAGGGGTGGAGGGAAGGTGTTCTGAGATTTCGTTTTATTTCTCATTTACCTTACTCTGGCTGATTTGTAATAAATTGAGCTAATTTTCCCTAAGCTGAGTCTGTTTTGCCCGTGATGGTAATTAGTGAATGATCTCTCCTGTCCTTATCTCGACCCGCAAGCTTTTTGCTATATTTTTCTCTCCCCTGTCCAGCTGAGGATGGGGGAGTGATAGAACGGCTTTGGTGGGCACCTGGCGTCCAGCCAGGGTCAACCCATCACAAAAGCACAAAGCCAGGCACTAGGCATAGAGTTGTTCAGTAAATATCATTAAACGCAGCAGCTTATACCAAAGACCTCTCAACTGTAAGCGCAGGAAACAATCAGTTAAAGCAAAAAATCCTGAAGAATTCTGACAAGGTATGAGAAAAATTGTTTCACTCACCATACATGTTTTGAGATCAAACGTGAAAAAAGCCTAATTCACTTCAGATTCAAGCTGAAAAAGAGATTTTTGTGGACATGAATCAGAGTTTCTCGCAAAAGCTTACGAAGATGGTGCTCTTACGTTCCCTCCGTAATCATAGAAGAGAAACAACCCTAATTGTCTCCCAGAGTGCTTCTCTCCAGCCGCTTTGAAAAAGATGAATCCTGCCCTTAGCGCCCATTAAGCAGGAGCACTTACTTCCTCAAGTGGAATGACCTCCTGAACCATGGAGCAGCACAGCCTCCTGTTGTGAGATGTGGGACCTACACCACCACAGGTCATAAAGAACATACCAAACTCCTAATTTTACTCCAGAAAAAAAGGCAAGACTGGAATTAGGGATTAAATCCAAGGGTGATGTACAAGGAGAAGCCAGGGCACCTCAGGTCTCTGTTAGCAGTTACCAAGTTTGCATATAAAATGCAGCAGCATGCAATATATACTACAGTAGTCTTGCAAATCACTTTTTGTGCTAGGAACAAGGCATTTGAGCACATTAAAGCCTATTTTGTGATATAATTAATATCATCCTTATTATACAATATTTGAATGGAAAAACAGTATCGTAACATGCAATCACACAACATGATTTGCTGTCCTGCCATAAAAAAAATCCCCATTGCTAGCACTACATGGAAGACGAGACCCATTCCTCCAAATCCTTTTTTTACATTTTGTACATCACCAGTCACCATGGACTGATGGGGTCTCCAAGACAGGTTCCCAAATCCCAGTCTAGTTCTCTTTGCTGTTGGAGTTACTGCTGTGAGGGATAATGGCAGCATAGATTGCATTTTACCATCTTTTCTAATATGTGCATATAGACTACCTCCATCTGGCACAGAAATTAGAGTATAAACGTTATTAACTAAGTGCAGCAAGGTGACTATGAACAAGACTCCAGTGGTTTAAGTATCAAAGTCTGCCACTGCTGAATGTGATGTGACCCTATGATAAAAGAGGCCTTGGTTTCTTTTGGGGTATAGAGTTCAGCAGTTTTTCAGATCACAGTTTCTACTCTTTCTCAGAGCACTGATTTTAAACAGAGGAAACATATCTGATATTATGCTTATCACTCTAGTAACATCCCTTTGATAAGCACATTACCCTTGGAAAGAATAACATCAAGGAAAAAAATGAGTATTACAGATCTCACAATACTGTTTGACTACAATGCAAAGATTTGCCTAATTTTAGTGCATGCAGTTGGCTAAACCCCGGTGCTTGGTGACATTTGTATGGCTTATGATATTCCTCCTACTCTCCAGCTGGCTACTTCATTTGCCCTAAGGTATCCCAGACATCCCATGTATAGCTGGGACATATGAGGCAGTGCCTATGGAACATGAATGACAATTCAGAAAAGCAGTTGGAAACTAGGAAGGATACTCTAAGGTGACTTAAAGTCACAAAAAACATACACACTTAGGCAAGCTGAATTCCGTCTTCAAAGACAGCCGAAGAGCTATCGTTAGTCTGGGCAACTGCAGAGCATAAAAGGAAAGATACTTTATGTATTTGCAGCTGCTTTCAGCTCTTTCCTGAGAGGAGAGACATGCCCAAGCAAATACTATCTGAACATATGTTATATTATATTTGTCTTGTTCGTCTGAAACAAGTAATGAAAGAACTGAAGAAGCATTAAATTTTTACAGTATGGTAAAAAAATAGGAAGGAATTTTACTTGGGCAAAGATCATAACTGTTTAATTTACCTTAAAATACCATACAAAGTTCAAGTAGAATTGAATCACTGAGGTAAGAGCACTACCAATGGAAACCAGCAAGAGACAAAAAGAAACAAGAAAATTACTGTACATTATTTCAGTTTGTTGTACAGAAGCCCATGAAAAAACATTTTAACAACTGCAAAAAACTTTTATGGCAGTTGTTATATAGCAGGAATGCTCCTTGAAGATGGCACCATTAGTTTTAATGGAGTTCACTTGTACTTTGGAAAATACAGAGCAAGACAGTTTATCATGATGTTCCCCTAGATGCCACTGTTCTAACAAAGTCTTCACTATACCGACTACAAAAAAAAAAAACAACAACAATAAAAACAATCAAACACATCACTGCACACAAACCAATAGAAAAAAAAAAAAAAAAAGATATCCAGGGTATTCAAGAGTGATTTAGACATTCAGGATCAATGGTGAAACTTTGCAGCCATCCAAGTTGGGTGTAATTGAGCTTATCCAAAAACAGCTTTAGAGAAAAACAACAACAAAAAAAAATCAAACAGGTGTCCCAAAAAGCCTGTTTAAAAAAGAAACGTTTACTGCATATGCCATGGTAATCCTTCACATGATGTGTGATCTTCTATTCTCCTATCATATACCAGGATGATTATTTATTTAGTCAAGGATCAATGCACAATTGCAGAAAAGACAAATATTTAAGTTCCGAGCCCCTTCCGCATAAACCTGCCTACCAGCTTGCACCCTTGATTTAGAACAAGATCAGCTTGCTTTAGGTTCTGCTTAACCTGTGCTAAAATTGCTTGATAATAAGGCAGTAATTTGTTTGCCTCTTCTGCATTTTAAGAGAGATTCGTCTGCTACCAACACTTAATGGAAATTGAATCACAAACATATTACAGGATAATTGAGAAGCATGAAAGGAGTTGCTCAACTATGGTCATGCACATCCTGTTCTTCAAAATTACAGTACCAAAGACTTGTTAGAGTTTCTTTTAATTTCTCTGTAAGAGAATGCAGTAGAACTTAGTGCCTAAAAGTTATAACAGAAAGTGACTATCAAAGACAAAACCACAGAATACAGCTTGCGGCTGGCTGCTGCACAAAGCAGCTGAATGACTGCCGAGAGAAGCAGGCAGCAGTGTGCCCAGCCATGCACTGGACTGGAGCAGAGAACATGACCAAGACCAAGACCAGACACATGCTGCATGGACACAGCGAGAAAGGATACAGTCCTGGTTAAACCCGTTGTGTTTTTATTGTCTTACCTAGAACATTTGAGTTTGCTGTTATTTTGACAGTTAAATGGCCTAGTTTGTGTTCTAAAAAACTTGATCCATTAGTGTTTGAAAGCATTTTGGTCTATCTCAGGCTGCTTGACTAAAGAACCCAACACAGCCTTCCCCACAGATGTTAACTCTTTCATAACAAGTATGCCTCTGCATAACAAAAGGCTACTTAGTGTACTCTACTGATACTTTTATCTACTTCATATCTTCAGATAAACATTCTCCTTCTGAAATTTCAGTTGAAAAAGACACAAACGACTATGTATTTAATTACCGACCTCCTGATAATTATTTGCAGTCTTCTCAAAACACAGAATCTTGATATCGCCCTAAGAGAGCAGTTTTTAGTCCTGATTAAATATTGAAACAAATCTGAGCCAAACCCTAGACAAACCTGAAAACATAATGAAACTCAGTTACAGGAAACAGTTTCCAACAATTAATTTGGCCCCATGTTACACTGCACATCATTGTTTTAATACCTCTACATTAAAAAATGAATTATTTGGAAGTAGAACTAATTGCATCAGTCAAGACAGAATGATGATAGCTGAAGGCAGAATGAGGGTAAGCTGCATCACAAACTTTTTGATGCAAGTTTGATATTTGAGAGGAGAGACGTGCGGCAGAAGGCACGACTCTTCTTCTGCATGTGAGAGGCCTGGCCCAGGGCCAGAAGCAGCTGCTGTTTGGGTACAGTCTCCTTTGCTCGTGGTACCCAAGCAAGCCAGACTTGTGACTCTTAGATAAGATGGATAAAACACATGTGAGTTTGCACAGCCAGGTTAGAACAGGTGGATGTGGTTTCTTGTGTTTCTTGCAAGGTGCATTGGCAATGCTGCTTTCCCCTTACGGCTCAGTATCTTTACTTGTTATCTTGCTGTAAAGAACAACTTGTCCCCAGAACCTCACATCCAGGCAAAAATTGAACTGCAGTAAGAACAACAACAAAAAAACCTAAGAAAATACCAACAAATTAAATGCATTTGATTTTAAACAGAATGAAGTTTGGAAGTTGTATTCCATTCATTTGCCTTTGAGCAGTATAATACCAATTACAAGCTGCAGTTAGCACAGCAAGACTTGCTTTGCTCTTACCTCAATGAAAGCAGCACGGTCCTGGATGGTCATCAGCTTGAACTCCATATGCACATGGAGGATAGTTACAGGTCAGGAATGCTGTGCATTGGCAAGATTGTGTGGGAAAATATATATGGCACCTGCTGACACCCTACAGGCACTTTCCAATGCCTTACTCCTTCAAGAACACTAAATAAACAAGTTAAATTTCTCATCCTGAGATTTACAACTTATGGGTGGGCATATTGCTGTGCCTACGTGATGCCTCACTGAAGTCAGCGTGGCTCCATGCAGGTGCAGCTGTCCATATGCACACAGTAAACTGCAGGCTCAGAGCTTGTACTTACTATCATATGAAAAAATAAAAATCAAAGACATACAAAGAAGAAAAAGAACTGGTTTATGCTTTCCCTGCACTCTAAGTAAATTAATGTTTTGGAGAGAAATAACAGAACTGATCCTGGTTCAGTTTCTCTTTCTCCCTGTATAGGTGCCTGGGGAAACATCTCAACAGAGTAGCTTGGGAAAAGCAGCAGCACATATTTTTGCTTGCAAACTAGGGATGTCGGAGTCATGGTAATCTAGTTAGAGTAAACTATAAAGAAGTATGATTCACTACTGCTGAATTTATTTTGACTTCTTTATGTACACATGGATCCTTAAAAAAGAAAAGATTTTGGCTCTAATATGCCTTGTTTTGTCAGATCCTCAAAGTTTGGCTCAGGGAATGCGTGGGAGTGGCATAAAGCAGACAGCTGTTCCTATAATCTTCACTAACCTCCTGTTTCATAACTGCTAGGTCATATTATAGGGAAAGCACATTGTAAGTATTACCTTTCAAAGTAACTTGGACTATACAGTTGTTGCTGGAAGAATACTATATGCTGGCATATGGGAGAGAAAGCAGTATTTCTGCAGTGTGAAGAAGAAAGAAAATGGGTCAGAACTGCCATCTCTTCTAAAAGTGTGAGAAACAGTGTGAGAAAATACAAGTCACAGTTTAGTCGCCTGACATCCCGGTTCTGAGGCTGGAAGTCACAGACTGTGGACTCATTAAATCATAATTTTTCAGTATGCTGTTCATTTTGTATGATGCCAGTTCATCACCGTAGCATTGATTCAAAAGCCACCTCCTGTGAGCCAGCAAAGACTTGCAGAACTTACTTGATCAGTTTTCACATTTAATCACTTCATGTCATTTGCTTCTTGGTGTTTGAGAAACCTCAGGAGACAGCAAAGCTTAGTGTCATGACAGAAGCCATTTTCAAAGCAGGATTCTCTCTCCTGTTTTGTTCTGATTGCATACAATTCCGAGTTAAAAAACAAAAAAACCCCACCCCCCAAAAAAACCAAAACAAAAAAACCCAACCAAACAAACAAAAACAAACAAAAAGCCAAACCACCACAAATCAAAAAGCAACCTAACCATCAGCCAGGCACGTGCCAGGTTGACGCTCCATCCTAATATGTGGGTGCATCATTAGTCTCACCACCTTCCTCAGCATTCTTACTTGGACTTCTGATACAGGCAGATCTTCAAGACAGTTTTCCTCAAATAACATCTACCTTATGAAAGAGATAAGGCTCTTGCATTGACACATAGCAAAGTTAAGGGGCCACCTTTGCAGCCTCTTCCACATTTCATCTTTGTAGCAGATTTTATGTAACCAGACACTTCCCTGTCACATTTGAAGTTAATATACTGGGAAACTCATTCTTTTCCTGCTCCAACACATGCGTGACAGATAATGCAGACCAGCCAGAGCAGACCACGACTCCCCTCTGTCATGGTTTCTCAGCACAAGAGCAGCTTAGAGAGACCATATACAACTCTCCTGCCACTTTGCGTGTTCAATACATATCACCCAAAAGAATTAGGTTTTTTTGCTTCACTAGGTTTTTAAACAGCCAGAACAACACTTTTGGATTAGGAGACAGTTAGGTCAGGCTTAACTACAACAGTACAGCAGAGCACAGACGACAGACCTGCGTGCAGCTTCAACCAGCGTTCTTGCTCCTTGTCTGAAGGATAATCCAGCATGACAGTTTGTTTGATTTCCATAATAGAAAACAGGTCAAGAATATAGCAAAATATTTTCCAGTTACTTGGCTGAAACAGTATTTTCTAGTTAAAAAAAAGTTGTCAAAGAATTTTTTGAGAGAGTCTGTTAAGCCCATTGTTTGGGGACTACTTTTAAGCCCCTGTTCTTCAATTTCCTGAGTAAAGCTTTGCGTGGCAGGTTGTAATCACTTCCATCATTTGCAATATTTTAAATATGTCTATTTCAATCTACAGTCATAAAAAACCCCCAAACTAAAACACTCAACTAAGGAGAGTTTGTCTTTCTAGCCATCTAAAAAAAAATTATGGAAGGGGTATGACCTACAACAGCTTTTCTCTTCCAACCCCTTTTAAATTGTATTATATAATAAATAAAAAACACTTGAAAGAGTAAGAGTTTAAGATGTCTTTTCCGTTAGATATTCACTGAACAACAAGGTTGATAAACTGCACATTTTCTTAATACCCCCCCCCCCCCCCCCCCCAATTTCTTTTTCTCCAAGTGAAGCAAAAGGCTTGCTCTTTTTTGTGCTTCTGGAATTACAGCTTTTATGGTCTAAAGATGCAGAAATGCATCAAATCATCCACTAAAGTTCAGTACCCAAGAGGAAGTGAAAACAAAAGCTTTATTGTATCTATGATTCTTCCTTCCTCCAGACCAAATGCTCCTTAAAGAATTTTTGGTTTTTATTAAATAACCAAAACATCAACCATAAGTTTTATCTAGTGCTGTGTTCCATAGCAAAAAAAACCAAACCACCTAGATTTACACAAAACATAAGTAGGATGTCAGTGGAAACAAGTGCAGCATTCTTATTAAGAAAATACTCGGAGTAATTTGAATGCTCCTGTACGTGCCCATCTTTGAAAATTTGGTCTTAGTTATCAACATCTTTAGGCAAGTCCAACAATACTTAAAACATTTCCTGCTCAGAGCTTTTGGATTTAGTTTTGAACACAATTTATAGCACAAAGCAAAAGATCTTGAACATATTCTGAAGCAAAGCAAGAAACTGCTCAAGTGCTTACATTCTATAGTGACCCAGTTAAGACCTCTTTCTCCATGAAAACCTTCATAAATAGGGTGTACTACGTTTCTAATATTCAGAGAAATATGCTTCAAGCATATAGCTCATCTGTTACATTGGTCTGCCATCTGTAGGTCACCGAGAAAATTCTTTATTCCTGGCATTTCAGATGGCTTTATTCATTACTCTGCATTTTTGAGTAGATAGTAATTAGAAGTATTACCATCAGTAGTATCCTGTACGCATCATATACAGCTGATTTGCAAATCATTCCAGACACGGGATCATCACTAGCGACTTAACACTTCCCCACCCAAGAAACCCCACAGACGGTCTTTTAGCCTCAGCTCTAAGGGCATCCCAGGATTATTAAGGTGTAAGCTGGAGCCTCAGCAATGGCCATTTATAGCTGGGCAATACCAGCTTCCCAGCCCTATGTCTTTAGGCATCTTATCTCTGCCATGCTGTATTGTAACTATATTATGTATATGTGCGTGTGTATATTTATATATAAAAACATGTGTGTACACACACACGTTCTTGCATCCCATGCGATTTCTCTGCAGGTTTTTTCCAAGTGTCACACAAGCAATGTTTTTCAGGGATGCTGCATGAATAAAAACAATCCAATGGCCTTGAGATGCAAAATACTCTGTTTTGAATGTCCTCAGTCAACCTCAGCTGCAATTAGTTGTGAGCACTCAGATTCTGCAGCAGACAGGAACTGCTGTGTCTGCATGTCATGCTCACAGATGTCATTTAGACTGCTCAGTAGGAACAAGTGTTCCTTTAGAGATTACTCCCTTCCTATCTGTTATGATAGAAGATAAAATAACTCCAGAGTAGGTGAGAGGAGGTACAGATAGAGGGCTCAGTGCCAGGATCTCCCAGATTTGGGCAGGTTGTCTAGCATGTTTCAGGGTGTAAATTAAGTTATGGTCCACTGGGATAGTTGTGTATCACACCAGCACAGATGCACACAAATTCTCCTTAGATCTGTATGTTCTGCATTGCAGTGACAAGCCCTTGAAGGATAAATTGCTTGGAGACACTTTCCTTTCACATTTCACAGCCTTTCTGGAATGAAAGGCAAAGGTCTCTTTAGGTTTACAAATCAGTGAATAGGGTCACGCAATATAGAGTTGTTCTTCAGTGATATTAAGCATTTGTAGTGACCAGAGTTCCTATGCTGAAGTAAGTACGGATATGAGTCTGTATCTGGTTTCTATCTGTGAAATCAGAGAATTCTTAACAAGCCTTGATACTGCTGAAGTGGCAGAGATGCTCTTTTTGTTCAAAAAGTTTCAGACCACTGAAATCTATTCCACACAGTCTTGCCAAGTTTCATACAGCAAAGAACATCTGCACTGCACCATATCTTATCGATCTGAGTGCAGAAATATCTTAGCTAGTTCTGAACAAATAGCTGGAGACTTAGAAGCAGCTGAGAAGTCCCTGCTCAGACCAGTTGCAGTAGGACTAGGCTGCTTCCAGGGCTCTGGCTACTAGCGCTGCCTAAAGCTGTGTTGCACAGCATTGACGTATGCACATTCACTTGGAACAGCTGATATTTTCAACAAGCAGATTTTTTTTTTTTTTTAATACATTTTAAACACACACAGAGAGACAGTAAAAGCACAGCTAGTGTATGTGGTCAGCTCAGCCAGAATTTGTGCCTAAGTCTGAAAGATGTCAAGTTAATTATAACAAAGAAGCAAGGAGAGAAAAGAAAAAAAAAACCCAACCAACCAAACGCCACCCTCCTTTACAATACCCACATGTATCATCCCTTTTCATATAATGGACTGTGTTTTTCTGAAACAGCTGTATGCTGCTGAGAATATAGAACCCCATCTATTATCCCAGCCTTTCTTCTCCACAATTTAAAGGTGAAATATCTAGTCAAATCACTCAAAGCATATTATAATATTTTCTTTCTGAAATCTGTATTGAACTCATCTAGAAATGCATTTTTAAAAACATGGCATAGAAAGGATATGCCATACTAGTAAAACATACAGAATCTTAGCTGTAAAATGGGCTTAACTCCAAATTAATTTAGAAAATCATTCTATATTGGTATAGTTTCAAAAAGAGGAATAAATATTATCATCAAGAGGATTAATCAGTAGATGGTAAATCAAAGAGCCAAGTATCCTCTTTCAGACAGGTGTCCAAGTAAGTGTTTGCACTTCAATGCAGAACTGATACTTCCCCTGAATTATCAGTATCCTGTACATGGTGATGTGCTCTACAGACACTTACTACACCAGAGATACTTTTTATTAAATGTGCTTAGGTTTTTAGGTTTTTTTCCTCCTTCCGTGCAGTCTTAAAGATATTTTTTCAGAACTTGTTTGGGTTCCTGCTAATTTCCAGCCTCCATGCTCTCCTTCACGAGAGAATTCTACAACACAACTGCTTGTGGTCACAGAAGCATCTTCATTCATGCATTAAAAAAAAAAAATCCCCTCCTCACCCCCAGAAAAAACAACAACAAAAAAACCCACCCACAACCCCCAAAAACCTGTCACCTGATGTCTGCTGGACCTTGAACTGGAGGATAACACTGTGCAGGCAACTGAGCACTTCAGTTCAGACTGCCAGACAAGTTTTTTTAATCTAATCCTAAATTGCCTCAGGAACAAAGAGTTCTGTACACCACTCTGTTGTTTCAAAACACAGACAGCTATAGCCAAAGTACAAATTTAGCCTTTCTGTTGAGAAATGTTAAATCCAGAGGAGGATTTCATATTGCGCAGTCTACAGCTGTGGGCTCAAGCATCCCACAACGAGACACAGCATGTGTGCAGTCCACAGCTCCAGCATGAACCCAGCTCATGTACTGGCCGGTGAAAAAATTCCTAGCTATCCCCTAACTACCACATGATTATATCTGTCACAAATACCGAGCCTCACAGGATAAAATCTGGGACTGGAAACTTGAACTATCATTCAGAATTTGAGACAACAAGGTATGTTTCTAATTATTTTACTTTTCAAATGAACTTTTTTCCTCTAGAAGCTCTCTATGGCAAATAAATTGGAAACAAATCTGAAGTTACATCATTGCACATCTGTGAGGTAAGTGGGCCACTGTAAGTCTATTCTCAGAACTTGAAAACTGAGAGGATATAAAACTGCTGCAATTTCAGGTGAGATGAGGTGATCTCTGATGAAGGACCAACTGGATTATTATAAACAAGTTGCAGTTAAGATTAGGCCTTTTCTTGAAACACCTTTATAAATACGAGTTATTGGGTTCAATGTGGGGATATCTGGGAAACTACTCCATGGTTAGTAGCATAGTGGAACTCAGGCAGAGTTTTCCAATTACTTTTTGCAAATAACAACCCTTCTATAATTACTGCTGTACTTATATATATATATATACACACACACACTTGCTGATCAATACAGGTGTCTTCTGGGCTAAATAAAAAGCACTTTGTGATTAGAAGAGCAATATTAGCCTTGTGAAGAGGACAAACAAAACTGTTTGAATCCTCATAATTTCTCTGGCCACAGAAGTGACAGACCCCAACATATTCAGATATTTGACTGTTCCAGCTGTGAAAACAAACTTTTCAAAGTTCCCAACCAGCAGGCTTTCACATTTCTGGGAAATGAAACACTACTAGTTGTTTTATTTATGGTATCTTTGCTTTATGACAGTTAACGAGCTGTAATTTTATAAAAGAGAACAAAAACAATACTTCGTGCCATCACAAATAGCCATCAGCATTATTTATTGCAGATGTTTTAATCTATTGTGGTAATAATGAAACATTCATTGTTTTGCTACCCTGAGCAATCTGTGAGAAATTTAAAATGACAAAAGCTCCCCGCCTTTCCCCCCTAAAGCTTTTGCTCCTTTCCAGAAGGTTCTGTTGTGGAAGGGATAATGACGCGCTTGGTAAAAAGCATAGCTGAGGAAACAGCAAACCTACAGAAATAGTTTCACAATGAAGTTTAATCAATGCCTTCTGCAGAATGCAACTGTTTTGTAGACAAACAGGACATTATAAGCGTGATTAAACATTGAATATTAAGTCCTTGACTTGATAATACTTATGTGAAAGAAAGTTTCACAGTATTTAGTCAGTGGTTTTAGTATTGCAACTTGAAGATGTACAAAAGCAAGTTGAAGACCATCAATTCAGATGCATCGAGCCTCTGCTCTCATTAGGAACTACCATGGCTATTCAATGATCTTATCAAAGCTAAGCAGACAGGCTCATGCACGCAAGAAAATACCTGCCAGAGGTGGCCATACATACAGAGAACAGTATACTGACCCAGTTTCCCCAAGCTTAGCCAACAGCTCTGCACTATAATATGTCTTGTATCAGCAAAGGGTAGCACTGGAACCTGCAAAAAGGCAACTCCTTCATGCTGATTCTTTGGCCCTCCATCTAGTAAGCAGCAATAGAAAGAAATCTGGGATGACTTTTCCACTTGAGCTGCATCAACTTCCACCAAAAAAAAATCATCAGTGGCAAACAAAACAAACCCAAACCCAACCCAATCTGTGAAGGCTCCCAGGACCAAGTTTTTAGTTCATGTTCCAGTGAACCTTCCACATTCTTCCTTCTATTTCTCCATTAGCTCAACTATTGACTAATGCAGCCCCACTCGCCTGGTAAAACCAGTAGACAACTTAATTTATAGCAGGTTTAGCATCTGTCAGGCAAGCAACAAGACAATCATTCACAAGGCTCTATACCTAAGAGAACAGGCAATTACTCAGCCATCTGGAAAAGACAAAAGAAAAACTGAAAAATTTGTAGTGTGGTGAGCTCATGTTCGAGCAGTTGACTTTCTGCAATAACACTAAGGAGCAGGGAGCCCAACTTCCACAGCTCTCCAGCACTTCCCAGCATTGCAGTTTCACTTAAAATCAAGTTCACAGAGGAAACAGTGAACTGCAAAAAGTGGGGATGTGTTGAAGAAGATAACCTATAGCTAGCTAAAGCTGTTTTGAGCTCACCATTACAATCTTATTGTTATAATCCAGTCATAAGGAAACAAGCAATTTGTCTTTATCACAGCTAAAACTTAACTCTTCAAAGACTACTGCATGTATTGCTTATTCCAATTTCACTGAAAATAGCTCTTCTGTTACAGCTGCAAGAATGCACCACTTATGCTAACAGGATGGAATAGCTTACATTCAGCTCCTTGCTCAGGCCACTTGGAGGAGTTCCCAGCAAGTACCAGCTCCTTGACAGTGTGCCCCAGACCTATATTTTGTACATATTAATCTTAACCAGAACAACTGAAAGCACTAGATGAAGCGCAATCCTCTGTGCCTACATTCCTACCCTAATCCTTAATTTCCACTCCTCATATCAACCAGACAGTGCAAGGGGAGCACTAAAGACCAGGGATCTTGCCCTTCATCACAGTTCATCAGAAATGGTCTTTAATACCCAAATTCACTTAGCATTCAGTACTAAAGAAAGCAAAATCAAGTCTTATGAAAGAATGCTGCAGTGACAGAAGATCATATTATCTTAAAAAGTGCTGCCTATATTCTCTTAATTGCTTCTGTAGCAACTATAGATAGAATTTAACTGTGAACCCTGCTCATAGGTAAAATGACAATTAAAACCAGCATTGTTATAGTTGAACTGCCTTGTGTTTCTTAAAGCATTTCCAAGGATATCAGGTACTATTTCACACACTTTCACCCCAGCCATAGAACAGGTGGCATCTCAGGATAGGCTAGCCTATTTCTGCAAGTGCATTAAAAGCCACAATCACCTAGGAACTTTTTTTACTGGATTTCCCTCATCAAGCCAAGTCCCAGGTACGTCCTCAAAGTCTTTCTGTCCTTGTCTACTTCCACAATAGCCATATCTTCACAGGTCTCAGTTTCCCCTTTGAATTAGCTCAGTGATGCTATCTGCTTCAGAAAGATATGGTCTCTCTAGTGTAAGATTTCACAAAACTAACATAAAAACTTGGTATTATTCATGTTACAGCAGAGATTTTGGCCTTGATATTTGATTTACAGCTTCCTAGAGTTTGTTTGCCAGAGCCAAGAGATCTGCCTTAGCTTTAAACACATTATTCACATAGAGGTTTTTCAGACTGTTTTCAATAGGTACGTTTTCAAATGTAAAACAAGGTAAAGGCTGCTGACAGTTGTCATCAATGGAAGGAGATTCCCTCCCCCAACCAAATGAAGCTCTCCAAGAGTTAATTACATTGCTAATGGGATCAAAGACAAAGTAGCATCCAAAAGTGACAAAGTAACCACCACGATGCAGAACATGTAAACAGCCCTCATTGCCCCTTTTACTCGTGGCAAACTGGCAGATAGGCTAGTGATATTTGCTAGTGTTATGAATCTAATTTTTTAATTTACTTTAAGCCAAGGAACCTATGCTCCCACAGGTGAGCTAATTCCATAGAGCAAGATGGCCAAATACTTAGTTCCAATAGAGACTTTTCACATGTGTGAATACTTAACAGAAAATGTTGATACATTAAAGCTATTACAGGCATATAGATAGTCAGGAATAAGGTTCTGACAGCATTAAAGACATGTCAGAATTAAAGGGCACTGCGGCCTGTAAGCATACCACAGTGTGCTTTGCAAGCTAGTAAGAAACATGATTTCAGAACTGTAATTTTGAACTTAAACGCCCAAACCTTTAGCTAAACATAAGCACTGCAAAAAATCACATTGTATGCAAAAAGACCACTACAGCCCCCCCCGCCCTGAAGCCAGCAAGCAAAGTGGTAATGCCCACACAGGTGCCACACACCCCATAGAACAGCAGTGATTCCAAACATAAGACTGAAGTGGCCTCAGTATCATCACAAGCAAAAAGCATGGTTCCTCAGGGTGAAGGTTAGGTTACTGAGCAAGCACCCCTCAGAAGTATGTGGGGCAACCTCATGCTCACAAGACTCCACTGACCATTTAGAGAGATGCTAGGCTGCTTTTTGAGACAGCAGCTGTTGACATTAACAACAAAACATAAAAACCCAACACACAAAATACCAGCTGGTAATCCCAAATTGCTGTTACAGGAGATAATTGCTAAAGAAATCCTTAGTCATCTTTATGTAGAAACTTCATGCCCAAACCAATTATCTGCCAACATGCCTTGTTTAGCTGGAAAACAACAAACCTGAAGAAACCACAGTTTTCTGAAGCTACCTCCCTGAACTTCTTTGAAGAATGTTTTTGTAGGAAGGATAATGGAGGATTTTCCAGTACAGTAAGGATTACTGTTCCCATAGCTTCACAATATTAGCAACTTAATACACCATGCATTATCATTTAAGAACTTTTAGCACAATTATTAATTGCATTTTTACAGAATGTTAAAAAATAATCTGGAATATGTTATAATTGGCAGTTCTTATTAAGTTAAATGCAATTATGATTTACCCACCTTACAGTGAATGGCAAAATAAGACTTTGACTGAACTGAACTGTATGTAGCTTATTCAGCCAACAGGCCCACAATTTTATGTTTCAGACAGAAAAAAACCTCAAGTACCCTTCAGTCCCTTGTAATCAAAAGGGTTCCTCTGCTTTTCAGCAACGTTACTCACTTCAGTAAGATCAACAAGACTCAAAACTCTGTTAGATAACCACTTCCCTAAAGCCCAGCGGGGAAAGCTTTGGAAGAAACACGAGTTCACCCACTTTGATATTCTGGACTTGATAACAAGAAAAGCTTTGACTCTCGATTGCCAAGATCAGAACTAGTGATACGCTATGTGCTGTGTTAAACTGTCAGCCTCACCACACCTAGAGCCATGCACCAATGTAAGACTGCAATAAAAAGAAAAAAACCAAAAAACCCAGCCAAAACACAAAATCAAAAACTGTCCACAGAAACTCAAACAACACAGAGAAAGAGGATTAAAGAACAGCAATAAATTAAAAAAAAAAAAGTTATTTAAGCTTTGTCTTTGCATATCAGTTTAAGTTACAAACTCAAGGCCAAAGCCCACAATACTACTATTTCCTCAGGGAAAACTACTTGGGCAACCTGTTCCCATCTCAGTGTTTTCCTCTCCCTGCCAACGAGACACATATTAAGGTTTGCTCCTCCTCAGACTACTTCATCCACTTCCCAGGGCAGTTCAACAGTAACCTGTCCAGACTGGATTACAAGTACTTACCAGCTAAACATCACCACTGGGGCTACTGGACTTAACAAAAAACCTTCTGAAGACCAAACCAAGCTCAGACTAGAAAGCTGACAGTAAAAGCCACCAAGCCAAAAAGCAACACACGACATTTTCATAAGTAAAATATCCTCACGTTCTACAAACCAATTCTGTAACACATACCTTCAGCTCCCACGTAACTCCAAAGTCTTAATTTCAGCAAGAACAGACTGCTAATGGGCTGTTGTCTTTGATCCCACTCCTCTCTAACCCTGGGCCAGATCCACAGCTGGTACAAATCAATCTCATCACTAAGTTCATTTCTGCCAGCTGAGGAAGGGGCCTCTTTCTGCCCTGTAGTTTGGAGTACACTCCACTTATTCTATCATTTCTCATCTCACATGCAGCAGAACTAGCCCAGAAATAGTTATGTTTCTGATAGACAGCTACTCTCCTTACTTTAAATGGCACCTGACTTTGCACATTTGCCTGTTGAACTCTTGACAATAAAAGCAATTTAAAGATCTGTGACAATATATTAAATAGTTATTGAAATCAGATGCAAGTTTTGAGTATGACAAGTAGGGGTTTATTACTTCAGTCTAAGGGTATTCTTACACTTATTTCTCTCCATAGATGGACTCAAGATAATTCATAGCAGGGAATCAAAACCCTTGGCCAATTTAACACCATTCTTTCATTCTCCTTCATAAATAGGTATGCACAAACTCACTACTCATTTAAATCCCACAACCTGTACAGACAGGCAGCTGACTACCCTTAAGCATGAAACTTCCCAAACCGTTCCTTTCCCAATCGTTGCTTTGGGACTTGATGATCATATGAATCCTGTTGTATACAAAACTCATCTAAAAAGTGCAAGTACTATTTTAAGATCAGTACCTACTGATACTCATCTCACTAAATATACTACTTGCATTTCCCGTGAGATGAGAACACAGTGAGGTATTTTCTGCAGCGGAATTCTGGAAGGCTCTTTATCTCTGATGTTAAAACGCAACTGTCTAAATAATTATTCTGTACAAAGTGAGATTTTTACTGTAACTTTATACTACACATAAATAACTACATTAAAAGAATTAATGCATGAATGGAGCTTTTCTACATCATTTTGATCATCCTTCTGAAATTCAAACTTATAACCTATGCATGCATTTGCAAATTAGGCAAAATTTCTTGTCACCTGTGAAGCATTAAGAGTGATTTCAAATCACCAGAATAACAATAGTTGACAGTCATGTAGCTTGAATGGCTCAGGTCCAAGTTGAAATGTTTTCTCACTTACAGTTTCAAAATTAAGAACTTTTGGGGGACTTTTATATAAGCATTTTACTATAAAGCTAAACCAGTAAGGCCAAGGGCAAAAGAAAAAACAAACTTTCTTACAATAATGAAAGTATCTTACTGAAATAAATGTGCCTTACATTCTACAGTGAATTATTCCAAGAATCTTAAAGTTCTTAACAAATACTCTTTAAATACTTCACAATATTCCTTTCAGTCTCATCTCTGTACTTTCTAACTCTTAAATGAATTTGTTAGTTGTCAGAAATGTATGAATAGTATTGATAAGAACAAAAGTAGCAGACCAGAGGCAAAACTGAACAACTGTTCCCTTTTAGTGCCTTTTTTCCAAGAACCAATAACTTTTCTGAACTTTCACCACTGAGATCCTGGTATTTTTCCATGCTGCCATCCCGCATGAAAGTGCTTCATTTTAATTAAGCAAAAATGCCTCTATCCATTTTGAGTGAAAGAACTATTTTTTTGTGTTAGTAAGCACACAAGTATGTTTCCTTTGAATAACTGGAGCAGGTGTAGTCTGGAAGATAAAATCTACCATAGGCATATGTCTCAGTAAGTAGTTGTGCCCACCTGCCTCGGGACGGTACTGGTTCTCTTACTGTATGAATACATGGAAATTATGCACTAAATACTCAAAATATGCTTCTTTCCCTGAACTTGGAAATTGTATCCTAAGAATGTGCTGTGTGAGGGTGCAGAGATAACTAAACTGCACAAGTTAAATGTTAGGTTAGATATTTGCATTTTTCTGAATGGGTAAAACCACTTGAGTTACCATAGGCATAGACACTGTAGCACAAGGTGTAAAAGGGCTGAAGAAGTGCAAAAAGTTTGCAAAAGGCTTTAAAAACACAGAAGTGATATGGAACGAGCCACAGAAATTTTGTCAGGCATTTACACTGACACAAGGGATTGAGAAAAGAGTATATTTTTAAAAAGAAATAATCTAATGATGACTTATTCTTTGAATGCTCCCCCAACTTCAGGACTACAGCCTGAGTCTGTAACTGCTGTACTGAAGTACTGTAGTAACAACACAGTGGCAAGCAAAGAGCATTAACACATCTTTATGAATATGCACAAAGCAGGAAAAGTGTTGTGTGATCAAAGGCAGTTGGATAATGCAAATGCAAACTAAATACTAGATTTTTAATCTGAATTCTAGCATTTTCTGGGAGTGCTCATCAACAATTGCATTAGTAGCATTTTGACTATTTGAGCATGAAATCACATTCAGTGTAGTTGGCTGCTTCAGTGTATTCTTTGGTAATTTCTGATTTTAACCCAAATGCTAGCTTTCTGAAATAGGTATAACTCAGCTGCAAGACAATGACATCTTTATTTAAAATATCATACTTGTATGAATACAACATATCTTCCAAGAGCTCTACAAATAATCAGCAACACGCTGTCAGGCTGAACACAGCTGGCGTTGTTTATGTTCTCCACCTCTGTTTATACATATAGGACACTTTGGCCTTTGAGCTCTATTTTCCTGTATCTATATAAGATCAAAACTCAGGCGAGTACTTATAACAGTTTGACTCCAAGAAAACAGTAGAATTAAGTGTCATATCAGGTAAACTTGGGGTCAGACTGGCTAAACTGGGGAGGTTAAGGAGGTGTGTTTGCTAAACAGAACCAAAGGTATTATAACAAGGTACTGCTTAAAGCAGCTGTAATACTTCTCTGCTGAATGAGATGTTTCTATCCTGCCTTCCACTGAGGCCAGCTAATCCTGTGAGTGATACGAAACATGTCACAGAAGAGCCTGGAATCTGTGTTTCATTGGTAATAGCGACAATGACCTTGCCAACTCCTAACAAAACAATTTTCTATTGCTCTGATATAATGGTGAAAACTGAGCTGTTATGCCTGTTTCCTCTTTGTAGGAAAAGTCAGTTGCTATAACATGCAACTAGATTGCTCTCATAGTTAAAAATCAACAAATCACATATACTATGGAAGCTGCTGAGAAAAAAATAGCTGCACAGGCTGATGTCACATCTCAAAATTTCATGCAGATGTATTACTACTTTACTTATATTTGTCTAATTCTTTCTAAACAGGAGAGGTTTAATCCTAACATTTAACATAGCATGTTTTGAAATATATGTATTCAGGTCTTCTGTAACCAACTAATGAGAAGTTTCTTTCTGCTTCTTTTTATTCCAGAGCCTCATTTCACCATACTAAGGGAACCTAGTTTATAGCTTGTGACTTCTTTTATCTAGAGAACGTAACAGTTATCAAAGTACCAAGTAAACACTTCTGGTATATGTGAGAGACATATATGCTGCTGTGTGTGCTTTACAAGTACTATAAATTTGTTTTCAAGATCTGTCACAAAAGAATTCATCCATTTTGGTAATTACTCAACCATTGACCAGGTTCTACTTGGCAGACTACTTAGCACCAGATTCTACTTTTTTAAATACTTCCTTCTCTATGTAATTGATGGAGGCAGCTGTGTGTAGTCTTAAGCCTGATTTACCCTTTGGTACCTTATTCTTGCTTAGTGAGTACTAGTACCTAAATGTAAAGCAGGGCTTTTTGTAAGAGCACAGAGACTCAGATTTTCTAAGGTGGTTTCGGTACACTATTGTGTAACTGAAATCTTCAACTTCACATCACTGAGATTGATCTGATTGTAAGCGTTCAGTTCCCTAAGAAACATGCCTTATTACATGTTTTCTCTGTTGCTGAGACTCCTTTTCCTGGCTGCTCTGGAATTATGTATCCCTAGACAAGTTCTTGGCTCCTAAGACACTTTCTGTTTTATTGAGGATCCCAAGACCATAGCGCAGACATGTTGTCCAAAAATGTTGTTGCACTTCGAGTGGTCCAAAGGCAAACTTCAGCCTAATGAGGTTAATTTCCCTAGGCTCCCCTTACTGGCTCCTTCAAAGGAAACTCTGCTGAGAAGCTTTGGGATAGCTAGGCTAAATTCAGCTTGTATAGAAATACCACCCTTATATAGTTACTACCTTAATTGACTTATACATCTGGTCTCTTGGACTCCAAACAAAACATTAAATCATTTGATTCGCTACAGCCCACGTTTTCCTCCATCATGAAAAAGCTGCTGTAGATTTTTCAGAGCTGCTTAAGTCCTGAAACTGTAACTTCAAATTTTATTCCCTTGCTTAACTTCATTGTCATGAGCTGCTGTCTTTGTGAGAACTAGGTACTAAAAAGCATTCTCGCACCGCAGGAGAGAACATGCTGCTATATATATGCCCTAGATTACTTAGAACTTTTACGTAGAACCTGTGTCAGAACAGTTTTATCAATAAAGAAATGATTAAGCTAATCCAGAATCATATTTGCTTTCTACTTCTGCTGCAATGTCCAAAAGATGACATATGCCCAGATATTTCTGGATTGACCCTATTTCCCTAGCTGCTCATAACATATGGCAACACTGTCAGTAACCATCATAAAATATATCTAGAGCCAAAGACATGTACAAGAGCATACCCATATATAGACTTTGCACTATATACTGACATATCAATATATCATTTTTTTTTAGTAACACCATGTTCTCATAAGCTTAGAACTACAAGACAAGAATCTGCAAAAATACTAATTTTGTGTGTAGCTTTTGCAAATTCTCATACACACTTTGTCTATCATTGACTTCATCCATGAAATAAAGACAGCAAACACTACTACTTACAGCACCTGGTAGTGATGTGAAGAAAATGGATCAATTAATGTCTTTAGATACTGCAATTGCTGCAACCTTGCTAGATTACATTTCTTGGGCTGGGGCTACTTCAGAAACAAAATGCTTTTGATAAAATACCATCCTAAAATGTTGAATCCCAGGATGAACTAACTCTTCAAATTGCCTTTTGATGCAGCGCTGTTAGGTGACCCTCGATGATTCCTGTAGTTAAATTAAGTAGTGACAATGAGTTAGAAAGGGAAAATTGGTTCATTCTGATGATACACATTTTCACAGAGTAGAAGGTGCTGCAGCTACAGAAAGAAAGGGGGAGAACTTCCCAAAGAATCTGTCAGAAAACAAATCAATAGTGTTTGTTGTTCTCCAGCTACAGCATGAATCTCCCAAAAGTAAGATATAGTATAGGCCAAAGCATCTACAGCAGCAGAATGATGGATAGTACTTACGAAGTATGATAATAGATTGAACATATATCAAAAGCCAGAGATGTAACCTTACCAGACTCACAGTTTAAGATTTTAATATTTAAGATTAAAAAAAAAAAAGGTGTGAACTTTATAATCGGGGTTGGATAAAATACCTGTCAAAGATTTGCTTTGGCACCTGCCTCATCATTTTCATATTTCTCTAACAGTTCATATGAAAAGGGTTTCTGAAAAACAGCAGACGCTCCTGGGAGACAATTTGACAAAACATGCTAAAGTCTGCATCCACCAGCACAATAGCATCATTGCTTCTCAGTCTACAATTTCCACATTATCTGGGAGGTGCTTATGTACACAGACTATCAGATGTTCAATTAAAGCTTAAAGGTACTGCGTATAAAATGCAAACTAAAATGTTTACAGTCATTAAAAAGAAGACATTAATGTCGTAGTGTTATATGAAACTAAGCAGGCGTTGCTAAAAAAAACAAACACTACTATTCAGGGCCATGTGATTTTTAAATCAAATATTGGATATAAAACCATTAGTAGCTGACATGTAAAACTGTAATATTCCCAATGGTCTTTAAGAAAAAAGAAAAGCTAAGTCAGTGAGACTTTGTTTTCAAGTTAACATGCAGTTAGATTCTTTTTATGTTGCTGAACACACACAAAAAAAGAAAAAAGTATCTTTATTGATACCTGAACATTAATAAATCACATCAACAGATGTTAAAGCAACCAGAAATCGATTGTGAGAAAAATATTATCTTTGGATATTGTTGTAAAGGGACAACTGGTGTTAAGAAAGAAATAGAGTATTTCTGCAAAATTATATTGAAAGCACTAGAAACAACAAAAAAATTGGAATATTGGAATATATAAGTATTAGTTTTTGTGGTTTTGTTGCTTTGTTTTGTGTTTTTTTCTTTTTAATGAAGTCAAACACATAGACTGCATAGTGGACGGAGTAAGTTAAAAAGACATTCTTTTAAGCAATATCTAAACCACCAAGCCTTAAACTAACATCTTGTTATAATGTCCTGTAACCTACTCTGGTTTTATTCCTAATGTTACGTGTTGGCTTCTCTTTACACAAAACAGTAGTCCTTCTCCATTAACAATACCCAGGCCCCATCTGTTTCTTATTAAATACCTTACTTTTTCTGTATTGCATTGTGTTTCTGTCGCAGAAATCTCTCTGAGAAAAATGGGTTTCATAACTAAGGATTTAGGTAAATTCTGGAAGCCTCCTCAGCTCTGATTCAGCACATAGAAGGGTCAGCATCTGGGGGACATTTCTTCCTCACTGACTCTTTCTGCTTAGAGTGTCCATGTGCCTCCTCATCCTGCGCTGGTGAAAGATACCCCAGGTAGTCCCAAAACATGAAGGGACTTTCTCTGCACACTGTGTGACAGCCAAGAATTGTTTGAGGAGAGCAAGAATGAAGGGACGAAAGACAGTAAGACCTCGAAAAGTTAGCTCCTTTCAGCAAAGCCTGTTAAGGAGAAAATGCAAATAAAAATGCAGGGAGCAAAAGCAAGTCCATTTTCTGGACTGCAATATGTCAGAAGAAACATTCCACAGGGGTAGTTTCCCAGCCTGACAATTCAGTCCACTGGGTAGGCTGTAACATATAAAAACCTTGATGAAAGGCAGTGTAATTGAGAGTAGCAAACTGATTGATTCTGAACATATGTAAAAGAATAGCAAATAAATGTATTTTTCTGCAGCAGCTACTTTTTTCAGCTCATTACAGACAGATTTTTCACACAAAGATTTACTGCACAGTATTACTCCAGATTTAAATTTGTGTAGATTTTTTAAATGCATGCCATTTTCACATTAATTACTCAAATACAGACTTTTAGTATGTTATGAGTGGTCAGTGCCTTCCTCCACTCAAGTATGTGGTTCACAACTGAAAAAGGCTTTTGTTTATTTTGCACAAATTCCTACCGAGCCCTGCAGCATGGAGTTTCTCAGAGACACCAAGATCGTACATGTCACATGAAAACAGGAGGTTGGATAGGAGAGAGAGACCCTACAAGCACCCTTTCGACAGGAAAATTGGTGCCAAGGACAGAGGTTTGCACTACAGACAGACAGAAAGGGAGAGGAAGGAATTAAAAATATGCATGTGTCTTTAAAGATACTAAAAATATCCAGTGTGAGATAATAGGCTTCACTACTCTTGCTGTATGTGAATTTCCTAATTTTCTGTTTTGTTTTGTTTTTGTTTTATATCATATTCAATCTTGAGTAAAAACACACTGATATTCCAAGCACTCTGCAGGGCACAAATCACGTTTCATGGCATTTTGCCTTAGTTGTCTTTGTATCACAGAAAAAACAGAAGATGTTGTATCACAGTACTAAGTAAAACTAGTTATGGCAAAGAAATGATCTCATGTATTCTTTCATTGTCTAAGAAGTAATCCTGAATTTTTTTTTTCATCTGTAACAATAGGATCAGATTTATAACATCAATAGTACAGCATTTTAATATTATAAAGCAATAATTTCACTGAAGGGCAGACCTCAAGTGCGACAGTGATGAATCAGGCAACCATTCATTTTTAAGGATGTACAAATAACAAACCAAACAAATGGAACATCAGAAAAATATTTATGACCTTTGTTAGAATAAATAAAAATAAAATGAACTAATAACTAAATTTATACTTGTTTTCTGGAAAACTGTTGTATAGAAAAAACATAAAGCCTTCTTTATAAGCAAAGATAAAGGACTTTTTGTCTTAAGAAACTCTTGAGGGTGCCAATGGATTCCTATGTCTGGCTCTCTCTTGAAGCTTTGAGACAGGTATGCACAAGCATCATCACCTACAGTATCTGTGTAAACGAAATAGCCCCCTGTAGAACCACGTATATGCAACTCATGATACAGAAATGAAGACTTTCATAAAAAAATAAAAATTAAAAGGAAAGCTTTTTATTTTGGCTAAAACGTCTCTCTCGGCCAATACAAGTAGCCCTGAAACGCTGCTGTGTTCTAACTTGAACTTACGCAGTGGTAGCCAGATTTTCTGATGCTTCAACCTGCAACGCAAAAATCTTCATCTTGCTGAAAATTCAATAGGTACTTCAGAGAGCCACATAAAGTAACTCTGATGGTGGAAATACTAGTCAAGTCCCCAGTTCTTCAAGAAGTCAGCAATAAAATCTCAAGAATTTGAGATTCTGCAACAGCAGTAGCAGGTTGCTCATTTCCATGGGAAAGCTGGTTGCCCAGGTCTCACTGCCTGCCACATGGGTTGGCAACACTCACACAAGGTACCACAGAAGATGCAATAGATTGGAAAAGCTTGAAAAAAGCTTAAAAAAAATCACAAATGGGGCACCAGAAAAGTATGTGATAAAGAAGGCAGCATGAGAATAAGGCAGAAGTGAAATGAACACAGGAGACGAAGGGATTAAGATACTCCCAAGTACATGTTTCCTACACAGCACTGCTGTAGTCCCAGTTGCTGTTCCCTGGAGGGATAGGGAGGAACTGAGGGTCCTTGTCTCCTTTCATTTTGCTGGGAAAGTAGCCTGACAGTGGGACTTCAGATTCACAAGAAGAGGACAAAGCTCGTCAAAAGGAAAGCATCCCTTGAAGAGAAATATTAAGTGCCATGATTCAGAGATGTTTTTCCCCTGTTAGTAAGCAATGCATCTGCGTCTCATTTAGCTGCCCATGTCTTGCGGTTTCCTTAGCAGTGGGACACAAGACAGTGTCCCAGTTACAGCTCCAGGCCCTGCAGATAAGCGATGACTATTTGAATCTTCCTTGTGTTGGGCAACAGCCTGAAAATGGAGGAGCTGAGTGCAAGTGCAAGGCTGTAAGATCACCGTAAGAGGAACAAGAGGGTTCTTTACTGTTCTTTTCTACATCTTGAGATTTTTTAATCCTGGTTTTAGATGTTTGGAGTTAGTAATGGTGCTCTTGGCAGAAAAGCAGACTTGGAGCACCATAAACTTCTTATCTAGGTACTGGGTGGTCCTCATGTTCCTGTTTGGATATTTGTGTCTAATGATTCCATATATCACCAAGCAAAGAGGCAGAGGGAGATGAATTATTGGGGAGCCTGACTACCTAAGATAAGGAGAACAAAGAAGGGAATGAAGTCACTGAGGATTTTAGTAGACTTCATTTAGAGAATGGTGTTAACTCTTCCATCATCCTTAGACACTGGCTAAAATAAGGAGTTACAAATAAAAAAAAAAATAAAGCTACTCTTTTAGGTGTTAGGAAATACATATAATGTTTTAAGACTTGACTACAGAGTGAATAAAAAGAAATTATCATCAAATACATTTAAAGGAGAATATACACAGGCTGGCTTTAAGAGATGGTACAGGAAGGCCCACAGAGAAATGGGTATTTATATCTCAACATAACTAAGCTACAAAAAGAACTTTTGTTGTTGTTGTTGTTATTCAGAAATAATAAATGAAGAATAAAGTTTCTAAAAATTTATACTTAAAGAATTTTACACAAAACCAGAACAAATAGGAGCACACAAATTATGCTTTTTTCTCTTCATATAAGTACTTCAAAACCATTTAAGGGCTCTCTTGAAATTGTGGAGTGTCTTACAGAAATGTAATCTCACAGCAGCTTCATTGACTATCGTATGGTACACTCCATATTGAAACTCAGTTCAATTCCATTCAAATTTATTAAAGGTCAAAAGTCCTGCAGCACCAAATGTTCCAAATTTTAATTACTCTGAAATCCTTATGCTTTTATGAATCAATGTCATCTCACTTCAGTTTCTGCCGTAAAATCTTACTGAGGCAATTTTAAAATAAAACAGTTCATTTTATCCTCATAACTTAGACAAATTAAAGTTCTAAGTAGATTTATTTCTCGACATAAGAGGTCATTTCCTAGATCCTACAGACAGTGTGATGAAAGTGGGACACTGAAGTTAATAGTACAGACCAAGTAGTTTGCAGGACTGCTGTGGTTTAACCTCAGCTGGCAACTAAGCACCACGCAGCCACTCGCTCACTCGCTTGCTCCCCGGCAGGGGAGCCAAAACCAGCACAATGGGAAATTACAAATTACTTAAATGGTAACAGCGAAGTAGTTTGTTTTATGCCCTTCTAGATCCTCTTCTCTTCTCCTTCTTATCTTTCTTTTCCTTTTTCTTTACTTTCCTTCAGCCTTCAGCTATTTAACTCACTTTTTTGTTTGCTTCTAATTCTCTCTTCTTTTTTTCCCTTTTAAAATCTCTCTCCTTCTCCTCTTAATTTCTCTTTCCACCATTCTGCATTCCTTATCAGCCAAATCTACTCAAGGAGAAAAAAAGTCTCCAGCATCTAAAGGCAACTACCTTTTCTGTTCATAGTTCTTTTTAGATACCAAGTTACTTGACGTTAAAATGTCTGTGATAAAACACTAACCTCTAAGACAGCATTGTGTGAAACAAGACTTCTTACAAGAAATACAACTACCTGAAAGCAGAAAAAAACCTACTTAGAAAGTGACCTCAAGGTTAGGAAAGGCCATATTAAACCTTTCTCGTTACACTTTGACACCAAAGATCACTAAATGGTTTTGGCTTGGGATTCTGTTTAAAGCTTCCAGTGAAACATGTAGTACAAGACAATAACGTTAATAAGCAAACTTGCACATTTTGATTATTTGATAGATGTCAGGGTTAAATACTGTAACAAAAGAGCAAATCTGAACATCAAAGACTACTCTGTGGCAGTTCAAGAAGAACAAATTTTTTCTTCTTTTATGTAAGACAAGGAACTTGCTGGTTCCTGTAAAAGAACACTTACTTTTAGCAATCTAAAGCAGGTGTACTCAACCTTACACTTTTTTACATCAAGCCAGGAGAGTTCATCTGGGCGGAGAAATTAATCTCTTGCCCATGGCATGCTCGCAGCAGCTATTTGTCTGGAGAGCCCAGCGGTCACCGAGAGATGGGCACACGGCCAGTGACATGCCTGGGCAGTGTCGTGTTAGGGCTAATGGCTCCCCGGTAAGATGGTGACTGCAGAGCAATCCATCTGCCCAAAACCTTATGGCCCACCTCATCCTAAAAATCCTCCTGGAAAAAGCATGTCCGTGATCATTGCAGCACACGATGCCACTGGATCGCAGTGACTGCTGGCGCGCCAGCACGCTGCCCTTTCCTGCCCCCTGTCCTGCCGCCCCCCTCACCTCTGGGCTGGGTGAGAGCCGTGCACGCCTTGGGCCGGATCCACACCTTTGGTCTCTGCACCCACCACAAAGGCAGTGCTTCTGACCTACAGGTGCCGGACCTGTGGTGCCAGCTGAGGATGCTCCTCTCTGCCCGGTGGGGCAGGAGGCGTGGGGACGTGACGGGCAGGGACGGGCCGCTCCAGAGGGTCTCAGGGAGGGCAGGCGTTTCACCTCCTCCCAGGCGTGAGCGACGGGTATGTACTGGGCTCGCGGCGCTAACCTATGGACCTGGGTCTGGTTTGGAGTCAGAGATTACTTTTTCATGGAAACAGCAGATAGACGTACCATGTTCTTAACACTGTAAACAAAGATTTTTTTTAAAAAGCATTTCAGTCAGAAGATAATCCTCCCAGCTTCTTTCAACATTGCCTTTGATCCTGTTCTTTTCAAGCATATTTATATTTGAGGCAGCAACGTTACTGTTAAATCCATATTTTTTTCATGGATTTGCAAAGTTAAAGCCACATACCAGATTTCTTTTCCTTCTTACAAAAACTATGTGAAGGACGTATGTATCTGATTATAGTCAAATAGAAACCATGGAATAACTTCCAATATTTAACCCCAATGCACACTTCAACTTGTCTAAATCACTACAGGTCTGAGGAAACTTGGAAGGAAACAGCTAAATTTCACATTAACAGGATTAGCACAGTGTTTCTTTATCAATGGAAGATACGTAAAAATTACGAGCATCAAATACCATAATAAATTCACTACCTATCAACTGATGAATGAACAGCAATACAACATTTTTAGCAGAAAATAAGTAAAGAATTTCAGCATATTTACTCTACCTAGAAAACACTGGACTAGGACTAACTGAGAAATGGCTACTACATTGCTGATGGGCTTTTAGCACCATAACAGCAGATTGTTAAAGCTTTTACAGTAGAATAGCTCTGTATGTACCCTCATTAAATGTCAGACTGATGACTCAGCATTAGCTGAGTCATATAGATATACCAAACGGGCTGCAGGTACCAGTGTGAACCCTGAAGAAAGCAAAAAGTAAATTATGATTATAAGTATCATTTTAAGGAAATTCCTTAGCCACTAGAAGCTTATGGGAATACTGAAAGTAATCAGAGGAAATTGTTTGTATTACTTTTTACCACACATGTTACAGGAATCCTAAAGCTTTCTGTCCCAATAAATCCCTTAAGGGATTGAAAGTTGTAAATAAATAAATCTAAATTTAGATTTAAATAAATCTTCTAAATAAATCTGAAAAATTAAATACATTTATTGTCCAGACAAAAAAAGGTCCTTGTTTTGGTAAGCTTTTTTTCTGTAGGGGGACAGCAGTGGAAAATTATTTACCAATATTTTTTTGCTATTTTATATATGTATATACACATTTACTTTTTAAAAGTGAAAATTTGAACATAATAAATAAATTATTTTTATACAGTAATTTATGTATCACTAGATTAGATTAACAAATACACTGAAATATTTCTTACCTTTCCTAATTCACTGTATTCTATGAATAGCTTGATAGTTCTGAAATCCAGAAGAATATCACATATATGCTGACTTTTTGGGGGGTTTGCTAGTTCTAGTTGCTAGATTTTTTTCTAAGAAAACCTTGATGACCTTATTATCTTTCTTCTCCTGAACCCGCATATTCTATGTTCAGGTTGTGTATATTAGGGACAAAACTCAGAAACTGTACTTTAGAACAAGACATGAAGAATATAGTAATTATAAAATAAGACCATAATAATGATAAAATTCTTTATAAGAAGCTATCATTACTATGCAAAATATTTATAATATTTACTACCTTAATATTAGCTCTATGCTCTATTCAGAGACCTTTAGTGTGGAATAAGCATTTTACTTTTACCCTCTTTCTCTATCAGTTCGAGTTGTAAAATGTTTTGAACATTGAAGTCAATGTTCACAAATACACAACACATTCTGCTCTAGAGTGACAGTCTGAATCCTGAAACTGTGTGGTTTGCCTTCTTGATCATCCTTTTGCCTACGTAAATTTCCTCCAAAGGAGCGAGGCCTGCACACATGCATACTGTTAGCCCCCAGGATGCATGCATGCCGTTTATATTCTAAGCTTCAGAAGTAAAAGTTTGAAGTAAAAGTCAGTCCTTTCTCAAGAGTCAGTCCTACTGCAAGGCCTTCTCTTTCAGATGTTTCCCTAGCACACAATTTCTGTTAAAAATACTAAAACTCCATTAAAATCAGTTCTTCACAAAAAACAACTCTAGGAAATTTTTACAATCATCCTGGTTCAGCAAGAGTATATTTTGTCCCTTCGTGCTCAAGTGAGAAAGCTATAGAGCTTTTAGGAAGTGTATGTGTGTGTATATTACATACACTTATGTATGTATACATATGTGTATACATACATACATTTCAACATACAAAGAATCAGCAAGAACAGGTATCACTCTTCTTTACTAGTGATATATTAGTGACATTCCTAATAATAACTATGGTTAAACAAAGAATACAGCATTTGATATTCCTAGTGACAACTATAGTAAATAAGACAATGATGCTGATTTCAAGCTTTTTGCCTGAAATGCAAAATTAATTGAACAATAGAAAGAATAATTTTAACACCTTGTAAAATCTTAATACTTCATAATTCTATTTCTACCAAAAATATGAAAGACTCATGTCTGCTCCAGCGATTCACTCTGTGACAACTTTAAATTCTGATCTTTATATATGACATCCAAAACTTGCCCATGAAATTACAATTTTATTCTCTATAAAATGAGAAAATATATTTTATTCACAGAGTAAGCAAACCTTTTTGATTAAAATTTCCTAAAAAAGAAAATTACATATAATGCAGCAATAAATATACAAAGTTATAAATGTCGGAAAATATGCTTGTATAGTCTTCAATGTAAACGTTGTATGCAGTATACAACAATTAATAATAACCATGGTATTACTCTATAATACAGTTTTTCTGAGGGATAGTAAGACACTCTTAATACATTGCCACTTCACTATTAAAATAACAATGAGATTTTTCTGTATTATTTCCCATGATGATAAGCCCGTGCTGTTCCTCCCCCACCCCACCCAGATACTGTTATAATGAAAAGTACAGATGTATATGGGAATAAATCCCCTTATTTTCCTTCCATACTATTTTTTTGTTGCAGTGGTTGTATTTGTCAGAAATTATTATTTCTCCCCACTCTCCCCAAATCTGATTTTTGCTCATTTGAGCTGTGGTGGAGTAGAACTAGGCTACAACTTTCCCAGCTCCAAGACCCTTCTATGGGAAAATAAAGAACAAAGCTTCATCCAAGGAGGTGTAAGCTCAGATAAAGCAAACACCACTCATAGAAATGAAAGTTTTGTTGTGGTCCTTGATGGACCACTTCGGTTCTGGGCTTGAGACGCATGGCTAGAACTTGGATCACGACAGTTTTTCTGGGCAACTCATTGTGCCTCTTACTATACCATAATCAATCATATTTGGAGAAGCATCACAACGAACCTAAAGAAATGCAGTTATACTATCTGTTAAAAGACCACTTGGAGCAAAAGTATTTTGAAATGTCTCTATATCGTAAATACAAAATACTCTTAAAGCATTGCTAAACTGCTACATCTGAATGCTTTAGTGAAAATTCCTGTTAAGAGATGCAAAAACCAGCTATGGCCCCTTTCATTTAAAGTCATATTTTTTTGCTTTGGTTATGCAATTTAAGTGTAACCCAATTAAATGAATATATATGTTACACAATCACAAGCCTTTTTGGAGTCTTTTTTATTAGTATTTTATCTATGATGTGCAAAAATAAACCAGCAAAAGAACATCTTCGAGTACTATGTCAACTGACAGGCAAATATACAATGTTAATAGCAACCAACAAAGTATCCATCAACTACAATTACACATCATTTTGGCTTTCTCCTTTCTCAGAAAGGAGCTATCTACTTCTTACAGAATCCAGCTCTGCATGATATCTGCATTCTGCTACTAGACAAATTTTGACATCATGGATAGCAAAGCCAAATAGTATACAATGTGAATGGCATTCCTGTAAAATCTCTACTGTTGCTCTTAGTTGCTAATATTTAAATAAAAGGAACATTAAAGTCTGATCCAAACACCTTATCTTAATTTCAGAGAGTTGATTCTGATCCACAACTTTTAACACATTCCATAGCTGATCTCTCTAAGAAATTAAGTATCAAAATTTCAATATGATATAAAAACTAATTTACATCCCTGTTTTCCCTTTAACTAAATATTAGCAATTTGCTAATGTGCTGGATTGAGAGCCTCCCTGTCCTGAGAGAAGAAAGCAAGCAATTTGAATCCACAAGGTCTGACAGCTAATGACAGATGACATTCAATGATCTATTATAGTTGCAAAACAATTTTCAAAAGATGTGGTGCTCTTCAACTCCTGCATCTTTTTGTAATTTACTCATTGTGGCTAAATGCCACCCCAAACCAATTAACTTCATTAATGCTTTTGTGAGACATTAATATCTATATCTCCATCTATTTCAGTTCTTTGTAGAAAAAAAATCAGACTAAATACTCAGAATCACAAACTTTCAAACACCTGAAAATCAATGAATCAATAGTGAAAATACAGTATTTTTACTCTGGGAACTGTGGTGGGTTTTTTTGGTTTTTTTTTTTTTTCCATAAAAGATAGTACTTGAGAAGATACACAGATACATATTTTAGAAGACCTTTTTACTGCACAAGAAACATGCTGTGGAAAAATTTCAATCAACGTATTTCAGGTTTCATTAGATTTGTGCCTCAGTTTCCATATCCATTAAATTAAGGGGCTCTTTTAGGCATAATTAGTTAATATGCTTAAATATTTATAAGCCGTAGGATGTTATTTTTCTGCATCACTTATGCACACATTAACAGCCTGCTAGTTTGGGCAGTGTATTTTGTAGATGTAAATTACTTGTGAGTGGACGAGGCAGTTCTCAGTTCCACTCAGTTCAGCGCCTCTTTCCTTAATGCTGCTGATTTGGAGGACCAAGTGAGGTGGCAGATTTATTTATATGTATGTTCGTACTTTAGAAAAAACAAATACTACTCAAGCTGTAGATCAGCTTACAGATAACATGACTGTCAAGATAATACCCAACCCAAGGATACCAACAGCCACCCCTCCAACTCCTGGTTATTTTAGGGACTTCCATCACATATATTTTCCAAGCAACCACATCACATTTAGCTGAATTAAACTGAAAACCTTCATTCCATTTTCAATACTCCTTCCCCTTTTTGTAAACTAGGTATTTCTAAAAAAAACACAGCAAATATTCACAGGCATAATGATAATAGTGTGTTGCCCATCATGGGCATGCTTATTTATAAATAGCTGGACAGGAAAAGAATAATGTCAGCAAGAACTGAGTTGCCCTTTAAATGAAAATAATCATCTGGCTATTTCAGTCAAGCAGCTCTGTATGCAATAGGAAGTCTCACTCCCAAATGTTATCATGACTCATCTACTTTCCTTTTCTAATTTTCTGCTCTTTTCTCTTTTTAAGTACAGCGTTGATAAACCCTGCACAAGCTGCAATGCTGCGTTAAATCCCCCTTTCTAAATCTTTAGATTTTAAACTGCAGTTACCCATTTATATCCATAAAGTTACCCAGTACAATCACAGTGGTTGCAAGGTTCCTTCACACAAACAGTAGACCTGTAAAATTCTCTACCTTTATGAATGCTAACATTTGAAATAGCGTGCAAAATGGTAAGATTCTAAATAGAAAAGGTGCAGCTGATTGTAGCCTGGAACTCTTACAGCTCTCTGGGAATAGAGGAGTTAATCATCAGCCCAGGCAGTTCAGAAAGCTTGCAGTGAAATCTAGGACTGTACTGCAGATGTGTGGAGCATACAGAAGGTGTGGCCCGTGCTTTCTGCATGCATATTTAAATACCTAAAATCATATGGCCTTAAGGTTATTATTAAAGAATAACCTCCCAGAGAGGAAGAATTCCACAGTGAAATGAGGCCTAATATTTTTCTTCAAATAGAGAGCTGAGAAGAAGAGAAGGAAAAGCCCGGGTTACTCACGATTCTTTTCACCTCTCCACCTTGACCCCGCTTTCATTCTAGGCACGACGTCCGCAGCAGCAGTTATGTCTACTAGCCCAAGCAGCAGCAGCAGTGACAGCACGGCCATGCCAGGTAACAAAAAAAAAAAAAAATCACCTCTACCTGGAGTACTGATAAAGATGAATTAGAAGACTTTCCTTAGGAATGAATAATTGGAGCTAACAGCACTTACTCAGCAGAGGCAGAGGGAGATGTAAAATATTATTCCTACTAGAAATGTTTATTAAAAATTTCCATTGCATTGCTTATTTCCTTTATCCAGGGAATGCAAAAACAGAAGAGTTGTAAAGGCTTCCCCTAGCCAGGAGCCTCTGGCACTCAGAAGCCGAAAGAGATGCACTGGCAGCTTTCTGTGGTCCCTCAGAAGCCACCAGCTCCTCACCTGCCTCTGCCACCTCTCAGCCCTTCCCAATGTTTATCAACATTCCCCACAGCACCCTAGCAGGGGACACAGCCGGGCTGAAACTGGAGGAGTTTCTTCTCCTTCACTTGCATATTTCACTGCAGTTTCACCAAGCTGATGACAGGAACGCTTTAATGTTGACACTCAAAACTCATTACATTTATCAATGGGCGCAAACCCACAGTTTGTAAAGCTTCCTCCTTTACCCACAAAGGGGGGCAAGGGTAGAGACGAAAAATAACGTACCTAGGATGAGAAAGAAAGGCTTAAAAAAGAAACTTTTTCTTTTTTTTTAAGCTGTTCAATAACTCTGTCTCTTATTCAGCATAAAGATCTTCTAATTCTAGGGAACATAACACAAACAATACCACCTCCCACTCAGGTTTCTGTCAGCAGACGCTGCATAAATGGAACAGTTCACCGACAGTAAGAGAAGCTCTGAGAATTTATGTATATAATCTGTGTTACCCAACAAACCTTCACCCTGCAGCCCAACAGCCTCTGGGCAGCCAGTGCCCAGTGCAAGCAGGCTCCAGTGCTTGCAGCACTAATAGCAGTATTGTTGGAAGCTATTTAACCCTGTGTCTATCAGTGCCCAGGAGCTAGATCACAAACTTCCCCGTGGCGATGGACACAGTCTCAAGGAAAAACTGTAACAAAAATTATCTGCTAACCTTTTCACCATAGTTATGAAATCATTCCACACAACCTGTAGAGGCCCAGGAAAGCTTCATCCTGAGAGCTGAAAATCACTATAATAAGACCAGAGTGCTTTTCACTCATGGTGGTGGAGGGCTTTAGTCTGGATGTAGTCTACATTTATAGTCAATAAAAGAAACTGCAAAATATCCAGTTCTTTAGCATCACAAGTATCAGCCTCAGGAGTTCTCACAATTGTTACTTACTTATACAAGAGTAAAACTTATTTTCTTAATAGAACAGCAATGAATTAGCATTCTACAAGTTAATCTTCTGCCTCTCACATTGCATATTGGCTGTACACTGAGCTGTAGAATTAAGGGTTTTTTTTGAATAAAGTACCAGAATGAATTTCTAGATACAATTTCAATTACCAAGAAAGTAGAGACAAAGCAAGCTATTTTAGTCTTAATAATGCATCTGTTAAGTTATAGTGCTCACAGGCATTGCTCTTTATGAAATTTGAGCTCAAAATGATTAGTGCTATTGAAATACTCCACAGTGACCAGTTAAGGCATGACCATCTGAAGCCATTCATTTCTAGACATTCTCATGTCAGTGACAATAACTTTCCAAAAGAGGCCAGGAGCAACTTTGTCACCTAGAGCTGGCCAACTTCAGATGACCACAGAGATATTGTATCAGAAAGTTTTCCATTAAAGTAGTTATGCATGAGTCCTTTAAAAGGAACCCTCTGTTTCTTCATTTGGGCCAGCTGGAGAAAATAGGAAGGGAGATGTGCTCTTATTTCAATTTGGGCTAACTACGTTCAGTACAAAAAGTTAAGTATTTACAGCACAGAACAGAAAGAACCAGTGATCTGCCAAATCTCCCGCATGTTACACATTACAAGCGGTCTTTGGTTTTGCTCTGACCCCAGCAGTCCCTGTGCAGCTGTTCCCCCTATGCAGATGACCAGGAGAGGGTGGTTTCCTCATAGCACTGTGTCTGGGCAGAGAGAGAGTCACCACGTCCTCATCTCAGTGGAGTTTCCCGATTAAGAGGTTTGGTTTCTTTGTGATCATTTTGTTCTACAGGACTCACATTTATGGGCTGAAGAACAACGGAGCATCACTCCTATGCCTGCCATCAGGCCTTTGCCCTATAGCAAAAATAACTCCTATGGTAACATACAGCATTAAAAGAAATGGTTAGGGATTTACCGTGCCTTTTATTTAAAGCATATTCTAACAGCACATCCTTCATCATCTTAACTCATGCCAGGGAAGTGTGTCAATACTCATTGTGGTGCTGGTTATGTAAGACATCTGAATGTACCAAATTGTTCACTGCGTCAAAATATGGCAAAGGAAAAAACTTCAGTTAATACAAGGTGCTCCTTTAGGAGCACATTAGCAGTAATGTGGAATGGTGTAGTTTACTCTGAATGCAGAAAAACTATCTTTTCAAATGACAGCTGCAATTTTGAGCACTAAAACCAAAAGGTTTTGTGATCTTGCAGTTGGCAGTGCACTGTTTGAAGGATAGAAGATAAAAGATTTTCAAGAAAAAAAAGCAATTGTGTGGAATTCCAGAATGAGAGAAAACAAATCCAAGCCAAAAACTTGAGCTGCCTTATAGAAGAAACCCCTGCCTTGCAGTTAATGCTTGTTATCCTTTATTTGGTCCCAGATCCAAACTTCATTGAGCCTTGTGCTGCACAAAAGTAAAATGGTGCATCAGATTGGTATTTCAGCAGATGCCTGCTGAACTCTCAAGCCACACAGTTGCTTTGTCTAGTAGGCAACCTTCCACAGAGTTAATGGAAAGTTTCAGAACCATAGGCCAGATGGCTTTTTATCTTACAAGATTAATGGAAGGGTACCTTCATGGACACAAAACCTGCATGGACATTTTTGCACAGCTTACATCCATTTATCCTGTCACAGGAGAAGGAGCTGTTGCCTTCAGAAAAGCTACTCTGTATCCTGATGGGTGTGAAGGGATGCCCAACGCAGCATCTTGTAAGTGACCATTTTTCTCTTCATTTACACAAAAAATGCAGTCAGATAGGGAAAACTCATCACCATAAAAGCTTTTATATCACCTTGTCTTACAGAGCACCTCATGCACAGTGTTGCTGGTTAGCAAGATAGTGGAAAATTACTGCCATAGAAGCAATGCCAGTCCACTGCCTTCTCCACTGGAGTAATAGCAAGTAAAACTGAACTGATTATGCATTCAGAGGTGTGAAGCCCAATAAAAGGTGCCCTGCTCCTATGTGATTCAGTGTTTTATAGCTCATTTAACTAGTTTCAGTTTCTGCTGTATAATTTCTGCTCATGTGAGTTCCTTAGCAATTTGAAAGCTTACTCAAAAGCAGTGCGATTAATTCTAGAATTAGCCATGTGGACAACTTTTTCAGAGATGCAGTGGACCACTTGAAGATGGTACGCCAGGACCGGATGCCTTTCTGACTTATATGTTGCAGCTCAGTCAGAAGTTAAGGACTTGAAGATAAAATTACAAAATGAATTTATAGTCTGTGTTACGCTAGTTCTATCTAGCTTTAATATATGTCATTCTCTAAAATCTTCAGACATATTTAATTTCTTTTCTCCTCAGCTTTCATTATGCTCCAGCCTTTTAATTTTTGTTTTAGTGTGTCATAGATAAAAGTCACTAGCAATTTACTGCACAGTTCTTTCCTTGGATCAGGTATCTTCCACAAAGCTTTTTATCCATAAAGAGCAGAACTTTTTCTAAAGTTCTCTCTCCCTTCATTAGAGTTCTCTCTCCCTTCATTAGAGACTTCACCTTTACCTTCTTCTAAAAGGTAGCAGAACTCTCTGCAGCATCTTGGCACGGCCTTTCAGGAAGGGTCTGAAACAACTTCCTTCTCTTCTGCACAGAGATACTTCATTCACTAAGACATGATGAAAGCTACAGCCTCTCTCACTGGAGGCCTGCAAGGCCGTGAAGTCAGCCCTCTTGTGCACAGAAGTCCTTCCCCACTCTCCTCAAAGCCAAAGCCACTTCCTTACAGAAGGACCTCTCCGTCGTCTCTGAAGAACCCACCACTGACTGTGTTGGAAATTGATGATCTGGGAAAGTTTTTTTTTCACAGAGGTCACACGCTGCTTTAGCACTGAAAGAGGACAGACTGACAAGGAAGAGCCTGGCCAGCGTAAGACGGGCTCATGAGTCATCCTCTCCTGACAGTCATGCTAGGACTGGGTCAGCTCATACGTAAGGGCATCTATGGCTCTCTCCCTGTCTTACCGCGGAGGGTAATGAGCTGCCCTTTAGGGTCCTTGATTTTAAGGCATCTTTATCAAGTTTGCAAAACAAAGCAGGTATCTATTTCTGCAGTACAAGCCATACTTAAACTGCTGCCACGTACAGTTCTTACATTGCCTTTGATGCATTTCTGCAACAGTCTCCCATTTTAGAAGAAAGACTTTAAATCTGGTGACTATCAGAGAGCCTCTGTGAGGCAGTCATACAGAGACTTTAATGTGTGACAGGACACCAGTTACAGAACTCATTAAAGCTAAAAATTAGCCAAGTTTTCTTTTGCAGCCACTATGATTCTAACAGCTCTGGGGAGATCAACTCAGACGGAGCAATGTTTGCCATGAAAACATTGCAATTCTGAGAAGCGAAGGGCGCACACACATAATTCAGCAGTGTGTGTGGGGACCAGACCTACCCACCATTTTACCCCTGCAAGGTTGGGGAAATGGTAAAGTTCCCAGATCAGCTTGGTAGGGGTTTTTTGTTTTGCTTATAATATAGAACTAGTAAATACAACAAACAAACAAAGGATCCTGAGACTTTTTGTAGCTTATGGAGAGTACAAAATATGCCTTACCATTTTTTTTATCATACAAATGCATGAAATTAAAAAAAATATGCAAAAATTACCATTCTACTAACATACCCTTCACTTTTTCTGTTTACTTATCGAATAGCAACAGTGCATTAGGCACTGTATAATTGTATAAATTGACATCACATCTCCCCTAAAGACTTGATGGTCTAGCACAACTATGTCTTAAAAGTCATCACTTCTATGAGGGCACATGTTTGTTTGTTTCTTAATTTCCTCATTTTTGAGCTTTTAAATTCTTAACCATAGTATTGTATGTTCTGCTAGGACCTTTTAGGTTCTTGGTGGTACAGGAAAGCAAATTTGTACACATGTACAAATCTTTAAGTGCATGTGCATGCATCTATGTATACATGCTCCTGCTAATAAACTCACACACACATAAACATAGCAAGAGTTGCACAATTAAAAAACAAGTTTTGATACATATTATTTAATCTTGATTAAAGTTGCATTTGAGTAAACCAATCTTGGTTTGGGTCAACCAGCCTTACATATATACTCATTTACTATATACAATTAACATGGAATAAAGCTCCTCCTAATGAAAATTTGAAAAGAGATGATCTGTTTTTTAATGGAAAAAACATAATTTTTCTTACCCATGTGCCTTATCAATTTGCCAACTATACTCATGCCCTCAAGGTAACATGGATTTTTATTATTTAGGTTTTTTAAGTGCAAGGGTCTGTGGCTATCAACTACAAAAGAGACTTCAAAACACACACAGAGATCAAAGAATATTACCAGACTTATTTTTTCCATCTGGCTGCAGAAGAGTAGGCATTAGATAAAGCCTGTAAAGCTATGTCAGCAACTACTGTGTCTTATATGAGGAATTCCACATTGTTGGCCTAACTAGTATGAGAGAAGCAAGAATTATGACTTAATTTTTTTTCTTATAACACATAACTTTTTCTTTGCAAAAGACACTTTAAGTCCATCAGGAAGTAAAGGAAAGAAAAACTGATCCATAAACATGTAATAGAGAAGGGGTTTTGTTCTTGTTGTTAAGAATGCAAAGTAAGTTCCTACGAGATATCTCCAAACTTGCACTCAGGCAAAATATCAGCCTTCCTAAGCAACCTATACATCTGAGACATTGTAACTGGCTAAAGTCTACATGAGAAAATGGCTACTATTTGAGCTGGAGGTGGCTAATTTACCCTTCATACCATGGCATCCCAGGAAAGTTTATGCATTTACAGTCACTATTAACCCCCCCCAAAAAAACAAAACAAAACAAACAAACAAACCCTACAACCAAATAGCTAAGGATCAAAAGAGCAGGGCACCCCAACCCCAGCTGAGCCAGGGTATCTGAGTGACGCTGATGCTACCGTAGGCTACCAACTCAAGTTCCTTCCTGTACCTTCTCCTTCTACAGCCACAAATAGCTTCTACACAATACAAAATTACTTCTTCTTTAAAAGCAAAAAGTACCAGCAGACTCTGAATCCCAACACACCATTAGTAAAGAAAGCATGACTTTCACATCGCAATATCCCTTCTTAGCTCTGGCACTAAATCCGCAAAAAACCTGAGTCCATCTCAAGAGCTCTCAGGACCCTTACATCATGGCACTTCAGCCTTTTAAAGGCACTCTGTCTCTTACTGTTTTGACCCCAAACCAGCAGCCATAGCACGCCTTCTTATAATGATTATTTAGGATTTTTATGTGTGACTGTACAAGTAACAGGACTACACAGTTCTATGTGAACTGGTATTTCAGCATAGCCAGTGTTTTATGTTAGCATAAATGAGAAGCCATATGAGACTACTGCAAGAATGCTTCCCAGATCATGTTGATAGTAAAATTTTATAAGAACATTGATGCTTTTAACATCAAACTTATGGATTAAACATGTCCCAAACTCATTTAATGTATGCAAGTCATTTATCATTATCTATTCTAACAAACTGGTAATCTTTATCCTATTAATTCAGGCAAATGTAGGAGTGTTTACTGAGTGCTGAAGAATCATAAGGATATGCTTAGGCAAAAATAAACACAAGAAAACTAAATTGAATATTTTTTAATGTAAAAATATGCCATCCTACACAGCTCTCAAAATAAACTGCTAAACTGTGGTCGGCCTTCTGTTTTTCAAAAAATGATTGTTAGGCTAATCTGTCAGGCCTAATTTGCATTTCTATATTTACTTTTTCTCACACATTTAAAATATAATGTTAGTGGGTTTCAAGAAAGCATTCAGGGAAGACCTGGACATTTTATGATTGCAAGATCAAAGACAAAGCTTGTCACTTTTTTTTTATTATTTATGCTTTTAAGATTTCTTCCCTTTTTGCTAATTGTTCTTTACTGAAATCTTATTTTCCTTTCCACCTTGCTCTGACTTCTTCATTCTCCACCTCAGTGTACTATCTTTTTTTCCAGCATACCCTCCGCTTGTCGTTCCTCACCTCCTCCTGTATCTCCAGTTAACCAACCCCTACTCAGCAACAAGGTACCACATAGAAGAGCTGCAAAGGAAAGGTAGTTGGGCTGAGAACTGTGCCAACACAAATGAATAACTGATGATGGGAAACCAAGGTGAGGGTGGCATTATCTCAGCAGCTGATTTTGAGTAGGTGATATGAGATGAAAACGCAGTGTACCTTGTACACTGGCCCTGTTCTACATTTCAGCTCAAAAAGCTAGAAACTGGAGCCAGCATACCAAGTATATAAAACCCGATGAAATTCATCCCAGAAGATAGAGATATTCCTGGTATTCATTCTGTTCATTTAAGAAAAGAAATTGCTTTCTACACACGCTTGTTGAATGAGGCATGAAGCTGGAATACAAAATCAGCTAATTTTTCCTGGGGTGGGTGGCACCAGAAGCCTGGGGAACTATTTTGGCAGACGAGCGGAGAAGAGGAATTGTGACAAAATGTGTAAAAGCAGGTATAAGAGTCTGGATGCACTTCTTCTGCATCTGCCAACAATATTCCAATCTAAATTGCAATGCAGTGAAGGCATTACACTATCTTTATCCAAGCGGGTGAGGGCATCTCCTCTGCCGTGCCTCCATATACTGATCTTCAGAACAAGAGTGAAGGTCAATGTTTCACAGCCTAATAAAAAAAATCCCAGTTGAAAGACAACTTTAACAGGCAATTGCATTGGTGTTAATGAATCAGTTTTTTAAAAAAACCCATTTTTTTTTTTTCCATTTTATCTGGAAAAACTTCATTCTTCAATGCTGAATTTTGTTATTAGGAGACTAAGTAACTTATAATCATTTTAGCAGTGATATGGTTTGTGCCCCAAATGGTGCAAATAATTCACTGACCATAGCAGAACTATAACAAACTGTGAGCATCTGGCCTCCTCTGCTTTGATCAACATATTCAAAGCCTACTTGAGAAAGACGAATGCTCATTCCTATTAAGAGAACAATGGGAACTGGGTTTCTGTGTATCCAGAGAGAAGGCAGTAATACCATTTTCAGCAGTCAATGGAAGTTAGTGGTCTGACTTCTATCTGTGCCTTTGAAAATCTCCCCAGTGAGATTCTTTGGGTGAATTACAGCTATGGGGTAATCTCCTAAATTGGAACAGAATCAATAAGCTAAATGAAAACATTTACCTTAAATTCTAATTTAAGCCCTGAGCTGATGGAATTAAAAATGTCATATCCTTAATAGATGTATGGAAATAAAAAAGTCTCACCAGTAGCTGATATATCATAAAGAGCATGGGGCTAAAATTACCATCTAAAATCTCATGCCAGCTCTACATTCAAGTGAAATATAATACAAATACATTTCTCTATGGGTTGGGATATAGAGCTACTGAGAACATAGGCCACTGTGCCTGGATTCTGTTTATATATCCAACTAAAAAATACTTTTATAGCTGATTCAGGGCAGCATTTCACTTTAAGTTTCATGTTGTGATACCATACACAGATGCGTTAATGGAAATCAGCCCAATGACAAAAGTATGTGTTTTTAATGAGTTCCGTGCTTCCTAATCCAGAAAATCACCAGTATAACACAGTTGTGTTTAGAATGATGTCATAGTAACTAAGACACAGGATAATAAACATTCTGAAGCATATGAGCTACTTGAAATTAATAACTTCACTAATAAAATCAATACTTTTCTCGTAGTATTTAGTAACTGCTTCCAATATAAGCTTTGACTCAATTAATGCACAGAAGCTTTTGTCATCTGTTAGATGAAATTTCTTATATGCCACTGTAAGGCTTGCTTAAGATTTGGGTTCATGTTACCATTTTTATCTATCATAAAGGGAAGCATTAACTTGGGAAATCATTGAAAATACGCATGTGAAATAACTAGGAAATAACTGGAAACGTCCAAGTGACTGTTTTAAAGATTATCAAATCACATTTTGGAGACATTTAATCCTGACCATTTTCCTTTGAAAAAAAAATGAAACACCCATAAAATGAAAATGCACCTTTCATTATTGGTAGGAGTTTGTTATGGGAATAAAAAATTGTACATTTAAGTGAAAGATGTGGTTTTAACAAAACAGTGTGGCTATAATAATCAAATTCTCCTTACTAATACCAGGATGAAACAGGGCTAAATTATGCTATGGAAAAGATGAATTTTTGAGAGGCAGAGCTCTGTAGTAATGTAATTTGCCAGCAGCCTTTTTTTTACAGATAAGATAGATATATTATGTATAACACAAAAATAAGTAATAATCATCAAAATAAAATGAAAAAACTCAACTTTAGTAAGGGAAGATGAGAGAGTGATTATCATACTTTCTCATAAGATGGGAATGATGAGTATCACCTTCTAGAGTTATCAGTATAAATCCCTGTATATGAAAATTAATGCAACCTGAATGCTGTAAAATGTTTTCGGTGCCTGCAGGTGTTGCTTCCCACAGAAAACCTAATTTTTCTCTAACTAGTAAGTCTAGTCTATTCCTCTTCTTTTCTTTTTCTCTTTTTTTTTTCCTGATTGTTTGATTGTCCATGTTAGCTAAGTTAACACATTTGCTTCTCACTTACATGTGGACCTGTTGTCTGATATATTTCACAGATTTCTGCTCTGTTGACAGCTATTCTAGGTGCAGTCAGGGCTATTTTAAGGATGAAAGCTGTTAACATGACTTTCTCAGACAGGCCAGTTAAGACAATAGTTTCAAATTTACGAGAGTCTGTAAAAAAAAACATTTTTAAAAAAATTCAAAACCACTCCCTTTTTTGTATTTTGATCAGATGTTAAAAATATTAGCAGTCATAGAAATACTGTTAGCTTTCCAGATAAAAGACTAATTTTTAAAGTATAAAAATTATATTACTATTAAGGATTACCAGAAAACCAAAGTATATTTGCATATGTTATGGTATAACATGGAAGGTTTTTGAAAAGAGTAAAAATTAACCTCTAAAATTTACTGGGTTTGCATATAGTGCATTTGCACTGCAGACTTAATAGGGAAACTGTAGTCTGTAAAAAAGAAGCCTGTAGAAGTATGCAGTATGACAGCCTCTTGCGCCTCGCAAAGAAAGTACTACAGTCTTCTCAAACTGATGACTTGACGTTAGCAAAAATAAAGACCAAGAGTGCCACGGAAGAGGTGAGCAAGTGCAAAGTGTGAGTGGCAGTCCTTGGGATGGGCAGGCACCCAAGCAGGCTCTGGGCCAACAGGGCGGCAACGGATGGTCTGACAGAAGCTCATACTGAAAACAGCCTGACTATGCTTTTTTGTGGGGCATTCCTGGCTGACTCCTACTCTGCATTTCCTTCTCTCCACTGTGGACTGCTGCAATTTGGCTAAAAATATCTAATACGAACCCAGAGGGCTGGCTCTAAAGTATTTTGGGGTGTTTTAGATACACTCAACATACATTGTATAAATGAATCTCAGCCTGCTGTACAGGATCACCTTTAACATTCACATTGGTTTTGGAGTGAACCGCTGCCTCTAAAAGTGTTTCTTCTCCCACCATCTTTCAAGACCTACCATTAGCTTTTGCTGTACAGTGGGATTTTATTAATTAATTTAAGTTTAAAAAAAAAAAGTCAGTCAAAGAGAAGCCGCAGTCAACTCTGATGTAAATAAACTCCACAGAAATCAAAAGCATTTGGTTCACAAAACTCAGGGCAGATTTTGATCCCACATAAATCACTATGACATCTGGAAACAAGGAAACAGGGGAGAGAGAACCCTGTAAGAACAGCACAGAGGTCTTCCATTTGCTCACCCTTGCTTTCATTCCCTTATCTTCTTTCTCATTTTCTCCTCCTCCTCCTCTCCATCCTCTACACTTCTTCACATAGCACATATGTAACTGGACAACTTGGACAAGTCACATGGCATAGCTTCAGTTATGCCAGTTCAGTTTGTTTAAATAATTTATTCATTTAACATAAAGTTGATTGGTTTATCAGACTACACATTTAGAGGATCTTTTTACAGAAAGAGTAATCCTCAATTGAATTAACAAACTCATCCCCTTCATTCTAACTTTCTAGGGATTCTCTAACAATTTGTTCTTTTCCTCTCTTTGGAGCGGTTCAAGACTTTTTCATGGCTCTCTATATATCCTTACACATGTATATATATGCAATATATATTAGGATATGTATTTACTATTTGTTTATAGCAAGGAAATAGATGGAGAATAAAATGAAGCAAATACCTAACATCTTGTTTTGTAAGGTGATTGCTTCTCCTCTAACTAGCTGCTACACTTCATAGCAGGCATTGTAAGGCCACCTGTGGATCCATTACCATTTATCTGTAATTTAGCCTATTAGCCTTAACACTACATGACATAATTCTCTGCTTACAACATATGTTGGCAGTTTCACTCTGTGAGGTCCATTTACTGAATCTCAAGTGTTAGCACACAGCAAAACTGTGCAGTGTATACACAGAAATCCCTAGAATAACTTTATATTTGTAATCCGCATTGCTGCTTGATTTGTTTTGAATTAGATATATTTTAATTTCATGATTCTGAGATGTATGTAATTGCTTCATATATTACCATGCTTACTGTGCTCATTATGTAATGCAATGTAGACCAGGAATTAGGAACTGTAACTTGCTATGTCACAGTTTAGAAAATAATACAAAAGAAAAAGAGGGGGGAAAAAAACCCAAACAAACAAAACACCTGAAAGAAGAAGTAGGAAGAAGGAACTCAAATTTTTCTCAAATTCAGCAGGAGTTATAACCAAAGGACAATTTACTCAGTACTTAACAGAGTAATAAAACAGTCTATTAAATTTGCAGCTACAGGGAAATGTCTGAACTTTATTTCATGACTAACTCAAGCTCATCATATTGGCTTTTTAAAGTTAACCCCGAAGAAAGTCTGGAAAGCAATCAGTTTTGAAAACTGTTTTTTAAAACACCTTTTTTATGTTTTGTTTAATAAAATTAACACTGTAGATTTCACTGTATCAACTGCTGTTAAAGCAAATACTAGTAATTATAACTGGCACCAATATAGCCAGATTAATTTTAGCCAACAGAATTCTAACACGAATTAAAACCAATTTTCATTGGTATTGGATTTAAATAATCAAACAAATCTAAGAACATTTGGACCCAAAGTATGTAGCCAGCTGAAATGAAGGCTACGACAAGTGACTGTAGACATTATGAAGATCATTAGTCATACTTAAAATGAAACATTTTTTCACACTACAATGCTGAGACATGAAAGGCTTAGGGCTTGCCTTCTAAATCCTTTGCTGTCAAATGCAGACTTGACTCTGTTAGTTTAAATTTCAAAGGTAAGGATTCACCAAACCTGTAAATATTCCTCTGATATACAGAAACATTTTTTTCTTGTGTAACACACAACAATTGATCATTAGTATTTGCAAAATTATTGATTTAGACCTCTGGATAAAATTTGTTCCAGCATAGAAGCATGTGCTTTTGAACATGAACCACCATACGTTGATGAATAAATATTTGGCCTTAAATTAACTTGTGAAGTTCTGCATCAGCATTTTATAATTGTAGCACATATTTCATTTTTATTGGCAAACCACAATTCATTAGAATAAAAGTCTAATTTATACATAGATGAATGGTACAATTTGTCAAACAGGAACATATGCACTTGGAAATAGTCAACTTTTTCCAGTAATTTCAGAATTTTTCACCATTCTTGAAAAGGAGAGGTAATGGTTTTTAAATTTTCTAGAGTGCATATGAGTAGTTTCTGGAGCCAAATCTTTTATTCTGTGTTTCTGTGCCAGCAGACAGTTCCTTCAAAACCACCCTTCCAGTTTTTACTCTTGAAATAGTACTCCATGCAAGATTTCTGGTTCCGGCAGCAGAACACCCAGATTTTCTTTTATTCTTCTTTGAATCTTATGAACTTCTCCAACTCCTTATGAAAAAGAAAAAAAGCACAAGAACATGCTATTCCTTCAAGCACAGAGAAGGGAACTGTAGAGAAGAAAATCATAAGGCAGAATTTGAAAAGTAAGATGGTAAGAAGGATTAATGAAGAATGGAGAAAAGTTGTAATATTATACATTAAAATGAAAATCAAATGGAAAAGAAAAAAAATCAGTAGAATTTATTTTTGGTTTGATTTTTCTCAGGCACTTTGCTCAAGCTGTGAAGCTGATAAACTATTCCAAATAGTCTTTGGCAAAAAAGGATAGGAAATGTGAAGGTCTGAGAGCCAAGAAACTTAAAATACAGTATCACAATGACTTTCTAAACCAAGTTCCTCACATAAAAAAGTGACCTCTACTCCAGTGAGATCAGTTGCAGTGTGCTTGCCACTCCTGTCTGAACATTTCTTTTAAATTTATAAAATGGTCAAAAAAATTAAAGCTAAAATCACATGATTTTTTTCTCTTCATGATTGAAATACTGAAGATTCATCTGCTCAAAACCTGCTTATTTTTGTCATTTAATTTGCCTGAAATCCAGAAGGTGAAATTTGTTGTTTAGTACTCTTTTTATAGGAATTCTTTGAAATAAAATTCTGTTAGACATTCTACACCAGAACTTGTGTCTGAAATAGTCTACATGGCTATAATTATAATAGCCTATAATTAAACACAATATAAAAATGAAATAATTTACAATAGTCTATCTGATGCTTGTAGCTTTGTTTACCAAGAAACTTTTAAAAGCAGTATTATTTACTCAAAACTATAACATAATTGCTTTGTCATGGGTCTTGACAAATAAAGCAGAATACATAGGTATATATACATTACTCACTAGACAGGAGTGAGACTACATTAAATTTATTACAGCCTTTAAAATATCTCTATTGTATACTGTACAAAATGACAGTCCAATAGTTTCAACATAAGTTTAGTAAAGTTTTTCATCACTGAAACTATGACCTCACTCTACATTTTGTTCTGAGAAATGTGTATATGGTTTGCTTGCTCAAATGTTTTTTAAAAAAATTGAATGGGATACACTGAATTTATTTTTATTCCTGATTTTGCAATCTCAGATTAACTATGAAATAGAATAATTACCAGTTAGGAATTATAACATTTGCAAAGATTGAACATTTCCTCTTTTTACTAGTGTAAAAGTATTAGGTTCTTATACTCAGTATGTATTGAACGAGGTATGTTATTGCAGCTATCACTAATTAATACCGGTGTATGCTCTACAATGCATCTCTCCAGTCTTAATTTTATTAGAATACCATATATGCTGAATAATATCACTTTGGACTAATTCTATTAATCTTTGCTCCAGCCACACAGTGGAGGTTGGGTCATCCACCTCCTTCTGGAGAAAGGGAACACAGCAGCAAGTCTTCAATTAGCCATGGGGGCTGCTCCTAGACCCATAAACACAAAAATAAAACCAGATGTCAGAGATCTGCAGAGGAGATTTGAGGATATCTTATGGCTCTCAGGCACATAATAGAACTCCAGTGAAATTTTTAGATGAGATATTAGGATTTAAATATCACAAAATGCTCACATTGAGTATCTTAAGTTGTTTCTAACTCATACAGTGTCAAAACCAATTCAACCATCTTAAAAATTAATGCTAATCCAAGGGTTTTTTTCCTCACTCTCTCTCCCTCATTCTCTTAAAATTAAGGAAACTGGAGAGTTATAAAGTCATAATAAAACTTGAACTTCAAAGAGAATGATCCAAAATAAAATACATCAAACTTCCAGCACTATGGAACCAGGTTCAAGTTCTTTTTCTGTTGAATGAAATTCTGTTTAGCTTCAACTAAACTTCTCTTGCTTAAAAAACACTAGACAAACATTTTGAAAGCAGAGGATCTACAATCAAGATAGTGCAAAGCTGTGAAGCTCCCCCAACCCCAAACAAATTATGTAGCTTACAGTCACAAAAATATCCTTACAGAATACTAAACCCTTAGAGGTAATTTAGCCATGTGGAGGTTGATGGAAATTTTTCCATTGGCTCATATAGAATTTAGACAAAGACTCTGAGAAAAGAATAGTCAGTGTCTCAAAAAGATCTTTAAATCAGATGACTGGGGAAAGAAACAAAGCACTGCTCTACTCAGGAATGATAAATTCCAGAAAATATGCATGTAATAAAAATCCCAGCTAATGTTGTAGTGTTAATATCAAAATATGATATAATGCTATCAAAATCCTAAAATATAGTATTTCCTCCCTCAAGGGAAAAAAACCATAAACTTGCTTTGACAAACTTAAGCAATGTATAAAAATGAGAATGTAATTTATTTTAAAGTTTTAGATTGTTCCAGTTTTCTTTTAATAAAGACTGCTGGGGGTTAATGTAATCTCTACTCATTTTAGAAAGATCCAATAGGAATCTCAAGCACTTAAAACTTGTGCGATGAAATTTATAACATGATGTTTATTAATTTGGCACTTGTTAGATTAGTAATTTTCTGTATTCTATAAGAATCACAGACAGCTGCAAAATTATGGAAAGGTTTACAGCAGATCACTAAACATGCTAAAGTAGTTTTCTCTTACTTTAAATATGACAGTCCTATAATGCTTTTGTCTCATTAACGTGCATGCTAAGGAAACAAGATGCAGTTTTTTGAATATAATTGTAGGCATATTTCACTATATCATCCTTCTGAAATTTTCTATATGTTCCAATTGAAGACAAGTATATTGAAGTAATTTACAATAATGCATCTAATGTCTTTGTTTATCAAGAAAGTTTTAAAAGCAATATTGATTACTCAAACTTCAATCTGATTTACTATTTTTTCTAAATTAATTTTTCCAGCAGAAACCTTATCCATGGCCCTTGTTACTGATATCCTCCTCCTCCAACTAATTTAATACAGGAGAATGTGTTACAGTCCTCATTGTTCCTAAAGCAGGTGCTAATTCTAATTTAGTGAGGTTTACAATGAACAATATACTAACAAAACACATTCCTATTACAATTGTATTAAATATTGCCTTTGAATTTTAAGTTCTGCTTCATTAAGAATTCTAAAATTTAACCCTTATAAATGATGCTATTCAGATGCGAGACTTAAGTGGACTAATTCTCACAGCAAAGCTAGCAAATACATAAATAAATATGCCCCTTACCAATATTTTTAGTGTATGTTCTGTAGCAAATAATTAAAAATATTTCTCCAGAAACAAGATGGAGGATAAGCACATACGTCTGCCCATAGATAGTCCTCAGTGGATTGTAAGTGGAGACTTCAGGTGGATTGATACTGTCAGTCCTGAAAAAAACTCAGACCTCACAGAATGCCTACTGTATAGCTGACTTCATGTCCAAAAAATGAAATAGAAGTCTTGAAAATATCTTATAGTTCTCTTACAGAAGACAATTTCTGTTTTCAATATAAGTTACAGAGTACAGAAGATAAAATGGTAAAGGTGACAGTAAAGTGATAAAAGCATAGTTGATAAAAGAGAGATGATCTCTCTCAAATTACCACATACCATAAATTCAGTCAAGACAAATGAGGTTTTGAATTGATGCATCACAGAAGTCAGGAATGTCAAAACTGTACTTTCTAAGAGTTCATTATGAAATGTAACTAGCACTGAAATTAATCTTTGTGCTCTCCAGAAATTACATTACAACATATAGCTCAGGGATAAAGTGAACTAGTTAATATCTGTCCATAGAAAGCAGAAGTGCCTTTTTCAAGTCATTAGTCAGTCCTGGACAAGAAAAAAGCCCAAGAATTGTATTTATGAGGGAAGATGGGTTACTACAGGGAAGCTTATCAGTTTATTTCCCATGACCTTCATCCATCTCTTCTGCCTGACACCTGAGCCAAAAATTAATCAGATCATAGATGTCACAATTTACAGTCCAGTGTTTCAATAAGAAAGCGTACTGTGAGCAGTTCAGTGGCTGCTTGACATGCAGCTTATTCAGCTTCACGAGGACAGAAAGATGAGGGCAGCAACTACTTTGCCATTTGGTTGTCGTGTCTTTTGTTTCTAAGTCAACAAGGGGGAAACCTTACAGGTCACTTTGGTTAGTCAACTTCAGTCAGTCACTTCCACCAGCCAAATTCAGGTCTGAGCTCAGCCTGTCCCCACCACCCCCATGCTCATATGCACACTTGGGCCATGGATCAGGAACTTCTGGAGGAGGAATGACACTTCTTTAACTCCTTTGAGGGTATTCTCCTTCCCCCAGGCTGGGTACCTTGAGCCTGGGAAGAGATCAGCACCAGATATCCCACACTGAAAACATTCACAAGTGGCCTGCACAGGCTCTGGGCCAAAGCAAACAAGCGACAGTACCGACCAACAGTTTATGCCCAGCTTCTGAGTCTGCACTTAGTCATGCTGCACAAAAAGCTCTTGACCTTTAAAATATTTCAGTGCCATGGACACCCTCCCTCTCACTCTTCCCCCTGTCCATCTCTACAGAAAGGGTAGAAACTCTAGTAATTAAGAATCCGGGTCTTTGTCAGTGAGTTATTGGGTTCCAGCTACATGACACACCATGCAAATTCTGAAAGGTCCTGATGTGATAAATAGAAACAAATTGAAAATTCTTTTAATGACCACATCCACATCTTTGTAAGTTGTGAATATAGCATGCCACAGCAAAGAGAAACCCAAACTCAACATTATATTCACTCAAAGAGAAAAAAAAAAAGCAATTGTAAACCAGCAATACTATAACATATGCACCAGAGTGTTACTGACTGTCAGTAAAATCCACTAGGAATACAGTTCTTAAGCTCCATCCTTCTGGGCATGTGGGAAAAAGCAGTCATTACTGCAGTGCAAAGGGACAATATTCTTCTTTAAGGTCAAAGGGGCAACCCCTATTTGCTGGCAAATAGAGTCCTTAAAGCATGATGTGATCAAATGGACAATCCAGAACAAAGCCAAGGCACAACTGCCTGGTTTACTAACGTCACATACACTGAAGTGAATTTGATATTAAAAGAATACAGTGTTAGGCAGCACAAGACCTCCAAACCTTGTGCATGTAAAATACCTTGCTACAAATATTAAAATATTCTTGTTGTTATTGCAATGTGTGCTACTAGAAGGGCAAAGTATGATTACAAAGACAAGCCTGGTTATGCACAGAGTCTTGTACACGTTGCAGATGACATTAAAAATGGAATTCTGCAACAGCTGACAGGACAGGGAAATGAGGGGAGGAGAGGGGAAAGGGAGGGAGAGGAATGGGGACAGGCGAAAAAGAAAAGAGAAGGAGTCAGGGAAATGTAGACCCCCAGGCACACAGCAACAATTTATTCAGCCTGCCTGTTAGCTGTCACGGTACTTCAAGCTCACTGGTATATGTTCCAGTGCTGATAAAAAAAGTATCACACAGAGATGGAAGAAAAGTAGAAGCGTGTGTTGAAATTTGTGGTCAGAATCCATAATCCCTATTCAGCAATGCCTAGTAAATGAAAAAAGAACAAGCAGCAGTAAAAACTTTTTGCCTGACCTTCTGCTAGGGTTTTGTTACTATTGTTGGGATTGTTTGAGAAACTGGTGGAGATACACTTTTGTTTAACACTTGCATCTCTTCTCCTCTATGGCTGTCTGCATGTGTGTGAGGGTGCGCATCAGGTTTTGCCTACTGATTTTACCCATTTAAAGTTCAGTAATTTTGTGTAAACTGGTAGTGTTTATGAGCATTATTAAACAAATGCCCTTTTTCTCTGCTTTATGAACTCCTTATGTTCACAAAATATTTTTAGGCATTTAGTGTCCAAATATTAACTGTGTCTTCAAATATTTACTATTTTTGCTTGGTATTGTTTCTGTGCCTTGGATGAACATGTAAATGGCAGAAGGAAAACAAAAAAACCCCAGAAGTGCCACACAAATCCACACTTTTGGCACAAATCTTCAAAGCAATGTATGTTTGCACAAACATACCTTGAATTTTCATTTTTGAAACAATTTTTTGGGGGGGGAGATTATCTAGAGGAGCTCTAGAAAGCAGTCAGCACTGAAAAAAACCCTGTTACTTATCTATAGCTACATGCTTGTCATTTAGTAACAGACAATTAAAAATCTACAGTGACTTTTTCAGTTAGCTTACTTTCATTCCCTAGTTTATCATCCAAATATCTGCCCACAGCTAGTGTTTCCTAAAGGGGCTTCCCTGTATTGTAAGCCAACAATTTATGGCATAAGGAGTTTGTTGTTTGCTTTTTTTTTTCCCCAGTGACAAGTAATACCTTGCAACAGATGCCACTCGTTTCTTCTGGATGAGCTTGATTTTTACTGCGTTTGCAAAGTAATATAGGGAATGGATTGATGAATAGTGTAATGTAAACGAGTTGACAAAAGTAATACTTCAGGAAAAACAGAAATGGAGTTGAGGGTTGAACTCTGCGGTGGAGACAAAAGTGTTTGTGGTTAATGAAGAAAATAATGGGAAAGAGTAAGTTTTACTGTCTGCCTTGGCTGTTCCTATTAGAAGATCCAATCTTCCGTATCCACTAGATGACAACTTAAAAGGGATCTTAGAGGCTAGTAAAGCCCTCAGTGTTACACTGTAATGCTACCCTTACAAAGAATTTAAGAGAACACGGTAGTGAAAAAGTAGAGTCCTTTCGTTCCTCTGACAGAGAGCAGGAAGATTAGAAAGACAAAAGGATACAGCATCCCACACGTAAATAAGCCATACGCATAAAATTAAGGGACAGTGTTTGACACTGACGCTCTTGCAAATACCCTTGGGAACATTAGCTGCTGGTCATGGTGAGTTGAACAGATCCGTTAAGTTCTGGCCAGTGTGGCTAAAGCATCTAAACTAGGATTTTGAGAGGCACTCAGTGTAGATCTAACTGATCTTGCCAAAAGCAACAGGAATTTTTTAATGCTGCCTTCAACAGAAAATGGAGTGCATCATGGTTTGCTTTTGAATATATCATTCTACTAATGATTTGTCTCTGGCTGAAACTGCAAAACTTTTCTGCAATATAAAATTTGCCACACAAGTAGTCATGGGTTTGGTTCCTGAGGATTTGATTGCTATAAATCCCATGTTAGGCAAGGTGTCACACCAAATTCAAGGTAAACTTAAACGACTGCAGCATTCTGGGACCTTCTGATTTCTTGGGATTTCACACCTGGAGGATATTACATCAGCGCTCTGGGCAGATCTACATGGTTCCAGAAAATAAAGTGGTAGAATTCAACGTGTTGATTTTAATCTAAAAACGTCCAAATGGTTTAAGAATATGCTCAAATGAGAAAGTGCCTTCCTCTGCGTGATAGATAGCTGCAGCTATTTCATCATGAACGCATGGGGTCTGTTGGTTTGCATTCACTGAGCAGAACTGCACATTAGAAACGAAATATGCGTGGTGCAGCTCCTTGATCATGCCCGTATCTCTTTACTTTCCAAGGACACAGGAGAAGAGGCAGCTGACATTCAGAATTAGCAGGGCTGTTATTTAATTTTAGCGTGATTATGGTTTTCTTCTATGCTATTTATTTTGCACTTTTAATTGTGGACTCCAAGTTATGTTGGTTGTCCAGAATTTGGGATAAACATTCTCCCCATTGCTTCCACCATTACAACATTGAAATGATTCTACAAACACAGAATGACTGAAGTTAAAGCACATCATCAGAGATTTCTTCAGCAGTCAAGAACATTTCCCTGTAGAAAATTCACTTTTTTTTTTTTTTATCACATTTAGTTATATAATTACAGGATAAATCTCTCTCACTTGTACTAAATTCTCAGAGGCTAAAGGCATGTGATATATAACATTTTACATCAATCTTTTTTATTCTTCCAGGAAATTAACAGAGTTAATTGTAGATTAGATGACCTAGGTGCTTTGTCTTTTCTTTTGTAATCATTATGAGGCTAGTCTGTCAAAAAAATTAAGGTAAAATTTCAAAGATAAAAAGGAAAGCGCACCTGCCAAAATGTCTCACTAATTAGAAATAATTTTAAAAGGAGGTTATTAAATACAATTTGTTCTGTATTCCATGTCAATGAAATATACTCCAACATTTCAAGCCCTTTCTCACCATTTTTTCTAATCACAACATCCTACGTTGTCACAACTTGGGAATCCCAATGCATTATTTTTGCAAGTGCATACATCTACATGAAAAAGTGACTATTAAATTTATATCATCACTGCTACACCCTATCATTGTTCCTACCATGGAAGAAAATGTTCTGTCAACATGATGACAGATGGCCTGGAGTCAGAACAGTGCAATTAACCTTTCTTAAGCTTATTCTCATTTAAGTGGGATAATGGAATTTGATTTTTCTTTTCAGGGACTTTCAAGTTTTCAAAATTATTTTACAGTATGCAGAAGCTAAGCACTTTCTATGTTTCTTGTGAAACAATTGTGCAATATTCGTATTAAACGTTTGCTTGTCATTCAAAAGAAACATAACTCTCATTATAATTAGTACATAATAATATAACACTAAAACCCAAGACCTCTCAAATAACAAGATTTAAAAATACAGTTCAGATCTTGTGTTATAATTTGCTTTCTGGTTTCCTGATGACTAAAATGCATTCTCTTGAATTTTTAAGCTTTCCTCTGCATGCTTGCTCTCTACAAGAGAGTTGAAAACTCTTAAATGAAAAAGAAAAGAAAGAGAAAAGGTTTAAATTATGTTGTTAGTATGAGCTAGGAGCTGATGGGAATTTCAAGAGTTGAAGCAAGAGTGCAAGAGGTGGAGGTGTTGATTAACATACACAGATCTTTTCCTGCACAAAACAAAGGGGAATGAGCACAGCTGAGTCCACTTGTGACAGCTCCTCTTTAAAAAGGCTAAGTGACTTTTCAAAGTCATACAGGGATGACTTTGCCTTCTGATTTCATTGCCTTGCTCCATTAGATCTCCACAGTGCTCCACACACATACTGACAGGAGGACGTGCATGAGCTAGTCCTGACTGACGGTTTGCAGCACTGTCATCACTACATAAGAAATATTAAAAGAAAAAAGGAACTACGGACTACAAAGCAGGTTGCATAAAACCTTGAAATATCACTTCCCAACATTATAAATACCTCACAAACTCACTAAAGGTATAATTTTATCTCTCAGGAAACATCTTCCAGTTGCATATTTAACTTTCTATCTTTTGTCCTAGTGGGAAGAGGAAATAAATAATGGAGTACCTCCCGGCATAACAGAAGATCTCCTTGCAAATCTTTATCCATGTGAAAGGGTGTGTGGTCTTGTTTGGGGTTCTTGTTTTTAAATTTTGAGTAATCCCACGAATATTACCTTTCACAAGATTGTATTTCATAGAATAAAAGCGTATCTAGTAACTTCTCCAAATGAATCCTTAATTTGGCCTACATTGGTCAGAGCATTTCCTTTATGCTGGTTAGCCTGCCTCAGACTCAACAGAAAACAAGGTGCTGCATTGCAGGAGAGATGTTATCTGTGATACATTATCCTATTGCTAGCATTACCTACCTGTAAAGGAGCCAGGAAGTCACAAAATAGCTGTAGAGGCTGCCACTGTGAGTAAGGGAGATTCTCATCATAGGGGCACTCAGCAATAACGCTGACTCGGCTCTGACATTTACACTTTCAAAGAAAACTTCCAGCGAAATAGAGCAGCCAGTCCAGAGATAGAAACAGGCAAACTTCCTACAAGAACTGAGCAGGATATTGGAGCAAAACAATTTAGCATGTGGCTCAAGACCCAGCAATGCTAACACAAGCATCACTCCAGGCTCAAGGTGGAACAGTCCTGGCTGATCGAGCTATAAATGAGCACTTCCCAGAGAGCAGGGTGGGCTACAGAGGTCTCTTAACTCCTTTGCAACCAGCTGGCTGAAGAAACTGAGCTCACCTGATAGGACAAGGGGTACCAGCAGGAACTACTGAGTGCATAAGGGGACTAACATTCGAAATAAAGCAGAAAAGTGGTAAACGGATCCTTAAGAAATGATTATCAAGCCTCATATCTTTAGCCAATTAAATAGATAAATCAAAATAAATAAATAAATAAATAAATTTAAACCCATTTACTGCTGAGAAGCATCCATTTGTATCTGGTAGATGAATTCATTACAGAAATTGTTGCTGTAAACACCTTTCATTTAGGTTATTTTTTTCCAGTAGTAATGTGAATGAATCTTTCTCAATTCTTTCTTAAAAAAGAATTGACAGTGCTAGTGCAGAAAAGTGCACTACTTGCAGTGACTGAGGAGGAATATGAACTAATTCCATATATCTTTGTGTATAGTGAAAATTAAGATCCATAGTTTAACAGAATTCTCCTTGCCTTACATAAATGGTAGTTTCTGTGTTCAGGATCTGAGGTTTATCTTGTGACCTCTCTCCTAATTTTACATTTCCTTTTCCTTGCACTGCTGAAATGAACAATTAAAGACCAATGATGGTCCATCTAAATGCATGTATAGAAAACTATCAAATGCATTATTTGATTTTTCTCCCCTCGAAGAAGTAAAAATAAAAGCATGCTTTACATGCCTGTCAGAGTTTGATAGCTGAGGCAGAGTTGAGAAAACTTCATGTATTGCAGCTTCCTGCACAATTTAATTAATCCTTCATACCACTATGAGTGAAGTAATGCATAATCCAATAGGACGTCATTCGTAATTTATCATCAATTATTGTCCCTCATTGTAGTGTTAAATAATACCAACCTCATTTAATGTGTGAAATGAGTCCCATTGATTCCTTTGTCTTTGTAATTGAAAGGGACAGTCCCATCAGTTTCATTAGAGGTTATTTGTCCTCTAATACATCAAACAGGATTCACGGCTTAAATATTAAAGAACCCAAACATTACAAAACACAAATAAACCCAAAGGCAAAATTTATAAGGTCAGTGAAATACTAATATTAGGTTCAGCTACCCAAGCATCCTGGAGACAGATAGCATATTAGCAGCTAGTACGTGATTTCCCTGTGAAAACCGCAATAAAAGAAATGACTGTAACTTAAAATCAATGTTCATATAGAGAAGTATGACAATACACATTGCAGGCCAGCATACATTTCTGAAAAATGTACTTTCATAACTGCTGTATCAGTAGCTATGCCAGTCACACTTGTGTCACGCTCTGATTTAGGTCCTAGAGAATGCTGGGACAGCAGAAGCATCACTATTCAATCCTATTATTTTTGGCTTAGGAAGAGAACATGCTTTTTAAGCAAGCAATCCAAGCCATAGATAAAAATCAGTCCTCCCTAATAAGTACTGGAATTGCCAAAGGAGCTTATAAATATGAAGGAACACATTTACTGGTCAGGGCAGTTAACTCTTTTTATGCTGGAATAGGCATGAAAATGTAGTGTAATAATATCAGGATCTAGGCAGATGCTCAAGAGCCATAGTAGACTCTAAATATAGGAGCAATTATTTCTTTTCTATTTAGAGGTTTGGCCCATTATTATCCATTGTTCTTAGAATATTTTAGTTGTGTTCTTTAGCAACATGGTGTACTATCTTGACCAGGAATCACAAAGCAGAAAAAAAACAGCACTTAGCTGTCTCGGAGAAACCAATCACCTGAGTACTGATTGAGTTCAATATTATTATTCATGCATGAGAGTGCTACTTGTGACAAGCAGTTATGGATTAGAACTGATTCTTCATGTTAGGCTTTCAGAATGAACCTTTGCCTTTAATGTGTTACATATTTCCCTGGCGTAAGACTCCTGTTTCCTTCCTGCTGTTTATGGAGAGAAGCAAGGCAGAACTGTACCTATAACATCATGTTGCCTCGGGACTCACAGTCTGTACTGCAGCCCAACCCCCAGATTACCTTCACTCTTCACTTGTTGGTTCACATTCTGGCTTTCTTGGCAAGAAAATTTAGATACAGGGTAGGGAGTGGCTGACACCTGAGCTTTGCTTTTATGGGGAGCAACAGCTGAAGGAGTTCAAGCCTAGCTATCTCAGGCAATACAGATGTATTGCCTTCAATTTGAGAAAGATGAGAAAAGAAAGTTAAAAACTATTAAGCAATTAGTATCTCACAACCAAGAAGTAAGCTGAAATTTCACAAATTCAGCAGGAGGTTAGTGAAATGCACAAGTCAGTATAGCTTAATATTTTGTAACATGTATTTCCTGCTTTCCACCTGGAAGTATGCATGCCCTTAGCAAGGTCTCTTAGTTAACTAGAGTTCTTTGCCTTATGTAGTCTGCTTTATCTTAAAATCCTTTCTTGGAAGATCAATATGTAGTTAACATTTATATGACCTAAGGCTTAGCTTGAAAACTTTGTACCTGAATACCATTTTCATCTTACTTATGTTTTATTTTCTCCATAAACATGTCAGACATGTGTTTCCGCAAGTATTGGTTCTCCTTTCCTTAAATGTTTTTTTAATATCTTCAGGATGGACCTTGTTTCCCCAAAATGGCAGTCAGGAAGTTTGCTGGACTATTTAATGACAACAGTACATATCTGAGTTAATTTCTTCTTTATGAAGCAAGAACTCAGTTTCATTCACAGACTCAAGCAAAATTAGCAACCGTTAATGAGCATTGGCATACAGAGTAAAGCAACAAATACATTCTCATTTCCACAGCTTTATCTGAAATAATAAAGCTTTCCTCTATTTCATATTCTAGGCTCTCTTAATAATAGTTTAATACAATATAAATAGAAGCACATCTCTAAAAGTAAAGGACTGACAGGAAGGAAGTATCACAGGCCAAAGATTTTCCCAGCCCTTGAACTTTGGAGGAAAAAAGGGAAGCAACCCTTTCTCCTACATAGACACATACAAAACAGTATCTCAGGTTTCACCACCCTCTGTGAATACTGAATCAAGAGCTTTTTAACAGTATGGGAAGGTCAATGGTCTTAGGCTACTTGAGGAAGAATTTCAAATGGAGAAGTTGGTATGAAACCCAAGTGGTCCCTGGCACCAGCCCCCCGCATAACAGATTCCCCTGCTGCCCTGTCACAGCTCCAACGTGACCCTGATGGCAAGCCATCAGCTGCTACAGCTGCCCCTCTGGGGTGGGGAGCAGAGAGAAAATCTCAGGTAAAGGTCTTTAGGCTTTTACACAGAGCAACTAACATGATTTCCATCTGGGAGACGATACGTTTAACAGAAAGCTGCCTCCAAAATTCAGCATGTAATCTATAAATCAAACCATGGACCCAACAGTAACATGAAAAGCAAGAGAAAGACAACAGAAGATGATGATTGAGGCTATTTAAAAAAAGGAGCTAATAAATAACAGCAGAATAGAGGACAGGAACAAAAACAAGGTAAGGAGTGGGATGAGTAAGGGAAGAGCTGAATGGAAAGTACTAACAAAGAACTTCTTCAACCTCCTCTTTGTCATTCTTTGATACCACAGAATTGTTTACAATGTTTCTATCACACTTTTTCAGTGTGCACTTTGTGAGTTTCAAATCTTTAAACATCTTTCGTAATTACGGACATTCACATTTGACAATCCACATTCATTCCCCATTTCAAGGCACTGTCTCTAATTTTGTGCTACAACACTCTTGCACTAGCTTGAGTAATTATTTCAATATTTATTTTTTGCTTTTTTCAGAAGTGAGTCTTAAAAGAGCTCCATAGAAATTTTAAGACACAAAACTGTCTTTATGGTTGGGATTTCCACTATTCTCAAAATAAACACATCCTGCTATCTTGACTGGCTTAGAATGGTCTGTATATTCCCTTGATTAATAATAGATGTTTTGTTTTCCTGCTCAGTTTGCTACCTTCAAAAAAATATTGAGTCTCTGCAAAAATCCTAAACGTCAAATGAAATTATGGATTTACAATATACTACATCTTTTTCACTAATTCCTTTTTTGGATAACCTGGATGGACAAGGTAGAATGAGTAAACTATTCTGTACAAAGGTATTCTTAGTGTGTGCTAGAATTAGATCGCTTGCTACTAGTTCATATCTTACATTATTGAACAGTATTTTCCCTGTGTTCCTTGGGAACAGAAAAAAATGGAGAGTGATGAGTGTGTTGTAATTGAAATCTGAAGAAGACTTTGTGTTTATGTTTGCCATTGTTCATTTTAATGTCTCAGCATGGTTTTTCTATGTTATCTGGTCGGCATTCTGAATTTCATTAAGTCTACTGGAATATACTATGAAATATGAAACAACAACAAAAAAGGCTTGGCTTCTTTCTGTCCATTTCTTTCTATTCAAAAAGGCAGAGTACATTAATGCCACCTCAGTAGTAAGCTTTTATATATAACTTCTACAACTTGTATGTATTAAGTATGTTTTACTGCATTACAAGGGCAACTTGTATATCACAAAAGGTGATTCCCAAGAAAAATATTCAGCTCTCTCCATCCAGAATCTGTAAGGAAATCCTAGGGTTATGGAATTTAAAGCATCACCCTAGCTAAAGCATGATGCTCCCTTGCACGTTTCATTCTGAAGGATCATAAGTCACTACCAATTTTAGTCTTTTTTACTGTGAAAAGGTACTATATATTTCAAATTAAATAGGAATACAAAGGTCAGAAACACTAAACTCAACCATTTGCTCTCTAATATAATATAGAAACATAATGATACTACCACAATAACAACAGAAAGTTCTTGATAGACGTAAGTGAAATCTCTATTTTGGTTACAGAATTTAGCCCTTTTTATGGCCCTTTAGAAAGCAGTCAGCTTCCTCAATATTCTTTTAATTTGTTTCCAGATTCTTATGGTCCACTGAATAATGTCCTTGTAAATAGAACAGTAGGAATACCGTTTTTCCACTCTGCTGGTAATGACAGCAATGCCAGAAAAATATCAGATGGCATGAACTTTTTCACGTGACTCAAAACAAGTAGATTCTTTTTATATTACAGAGTTTTTAGATATTTTTATAGGATTTTATTTAAGCATAATGGAATTAAATTGTGAGGCAAGTTCTTTTTACAGAAGGAAAATCAGCTTACTTGGTTTCCAAAATATCAAAATGGTTTTAAACTTGTTTTTAACCAAATTACCATGGCTTTTTTAACCAATTTACCATGACCACCAACTTCAATGGAGCTCCACTAATATACACCAGCTAATGATCTGCTCAAAATTTGTACAAATATTTTAAAGTTCTGTATGCTTTTTTTCAGCTTTGCAGAAAAGGACCTGGTGGTCCTGGTAGACACCAAGTTGAATATGAGCCCTGAGCAATGTGTCCTGGCTGCAAAGGCGGCCAATGGCATCCCGGGCTGCATTAGGAGGAGTGTTGCCAGGAGGTGGAGGGATGTGATCCTTCCCCTCTGCTCTGCACTGGTAAGGCCACACCTGGAGTACTGGGTCCAGTGCTGGGCTCACCAGTACAACAGAGAGATGGAGCTACTGGAGAGAGTCCAGCAAAGGGCCACTAAAATGATTAAGGGACTGGGGTGTCTCTCCTACATGGCAAGGCTGAGAGAGCTGGGACTGTTCAGCCTAGAGTAGCATAGGCTCAGGGGGGATCTTGTCAATGTATACAAGTATCTGAAGGGAGGGTACAAAGAGGACAGAGCCAGGCTCTTTTCAGTGGTGCCCAGTGACAGGATGAGAGGCAAAGGGCACAAACTGAAACACAGGAGGTGCTATCTGAACATCAGGAAACCCTGCTTGACTGGGAGGCTGACTGAGCACTGGCACAAGCTCCTCCAACAGAGGTTATGGACTCTCCACCCTTGGAGATACTCCAAAGCTGTCTGGACATGTTCATGGGCAGCCTGCTTTAGGTGGCCCTGCTTCAGCAGGGGGGTTGGCTGAGATGACCTCCAGAGGTCCCTGCCAACCTCAACCGGTCTGTTATTCTGTGATTATATTACAGAAATAGCTAGCCATCCTAGCCAAGATTGCACATACGCAGTTAAGCAGGATGAACAAAAGGAACAGAAGTGTGAAGGGAAAAACTAACTTTGCTTGCTAGAATAGAAATGAGCACACCTGCATCCTGGAGCAGTGCTGTACTGCCTGGAGCAGGGACTCTCAAGTTGTGGCATTCAGCAGCTACATGTCTGCTATACCACTGCTCCTCCAGGTATGTCACAAAATAAACTAGATCCATGACCAGAAGCTGTCATTGCTGCTAGACAGACTTGCCTTCATTGCTGCTGCTGAAGATGTGATTTAGTCTAATGGAACAGGCACTCTTCATTTTAACATGTATGCAAACAGACTATGTAAAAAAAGTGTTACAGAACTCCAGCATTTCTATGGCATTCAGAACTTCAAAATTCTCTGGTTCTTTAAACTGCTAAATAGTATCTCAACTACAGAGCATGTTCTTTGTGGTAAATACCTTATACAATCCCAAGGTTTATCTTCTTTAAATTAAGCTAGCCCTCAGAAGCTTAACATTTAAATCAGGATTACTTCTCAACCGAACCAATACAGGCTGCACTTGAATATTCCAAATCAATGCATGACTAACGGGATTTTTCCTGCCACAGACTGACTAAATTCAAATATAATCTTAGCTACTGCTTCCTTTCTACTGATTACAGTCAAGGATGCAGCAACCTTTGCTGCTTGGGTGAACTCTTTCTGATATCTTAATGCAATTTACAGTACACCCCGGGATAATCCTTTGTTCAATATTGCTGAAGTGGCTTTTTCACTGACCAGCGGTTTTGAGGAAAGCTCAAAACATTATCAGTTAGCAATCGTTAATTAAAACTGTTTACTTTGAAACTCATTTTAATACATATAGCTGAACAAATGGTTTTAAATCTTTCATGCTGTGAATATTAAATTTTTAAATTTCTTAAAATATTTCATTTTATCCAGACTATCCATTTAGTTAGATACCAGTACCTTATTCAAAGGAAATTCAGTCAAATATGCATGCACTTTTATGTACACTCAAGCACTGTATTTGGTAATTTCAAAGACAGTATCAATATCTGATATGTCTGTTTGATATCAGTGGAAACATTCTCCAGCTTTGTCATCAGATGAAAAACTTCTTCATAATGAGAATGACAAATTCTGTAGCACACTCCTCTCTCACAAAGCATCTCCCCCTTCTGATGGCTTTTCCTGTTCCCTGGCCAGTATGTGAGGGAAGGCAGCTTCCCCTAAAATGCAGCGGTTGACTCTCATATTTTGACTGTAGCCGAAGTGCCTTTCCTCCACATTGTACTTTAAGGCCAACATCTGCAGGATGCTTCAGGTTTTACAGACCAACTCTGTTAAGGGAACCACAGTTGCTTAACAGTGCATCAAAACTGACAGAGACTCAGTTAACTATTTCACCTTTCTCAGAACAGGCAGCAAAGGTAGGGAATAATTTGTACTTTTAACAGTTAATATGAATGTTGTGATTGTTCCCTTTTTGTGTGATAGCAACGCAGAAAAAAGGCAAAACAAAAAATGTTACTGGTAGATCTTCTACTATTTAAAATGTTATTTTATACCATTTTGTCCCTCTTACGCTGAGCTGAATTCCTTTGGGAGGCTGAATAATGATCACTGTCTCCCAACCCTTGCATGAGGCAGCTAAAGCAAATGGATGAAATGGCCTACTCCCTTTTGTCTCTTTTCCGTCATCTGCATGCCTTGACCAAATAAACCCATCTTTTTCATCCTCACATACAGTGTATTTTGCATGTGTGCTTGCAGCTTTTCCCCCTGTGCTTGGGGACAATGCCTATTTATGAGAATCCTCTGGCAGACCCTTTCTGTCCTGGGCTGCACTGAGTACCCAGGCATGGTAAGCTACGTCTACCCCTGCATTGCTGTGTAAGAGCAGCGCAAAGCGGCTGGAGGATATTCCTGGGATCATTCCTTTACCTTTTCCTCTATAATTCTCCTTACAATTTGACTTACCTATATTCCCGACTTTTATTGCTCCCCTAACTATAGTATCTAAGCATCATATCACTTTTTTCAATGTACTTATGACACACCTGTGAGAAGGGAAGTATTTTTATTCTCCCTGCACTGACCTGGACTTGGGTATGGAGTCTAAAGGGAGGGAAACACACAGCTTATAGGGAATTCCCCTGTCCTTAGCTAATTCTGTAAACACATCAATGTATTTAAGAACTGAAAAGGAAATAAAATTATCTGTTTGCCTCTTCCAGAACAAATCACAAGAACACCTGAGAGAGAGCACCAACCTGCTTTTGGAATAGGGACATTAGCTACTATCAAACTGTGTGTTTCCACAGCATTAAGGTCAACAAGTAGAGGCTTCAAGTAGATGAGGACCATATTCAAAATCTCAAAGCTGAACAAAAGTTATTGTAAACTGAAATGCTGCAACTAGCTAATTCTATCAGCATAGAAAAATCCTTGTGTGTTTTCTGGGCAAAAAACCCCCAACATTTTAGTCATGTAAGCGAATGGCTGGATGACAATTTGGAGCAGAAGCAGTACAGTAAAATGGTCAGGAGAGTATTTACTGCATTTTTCCAAAGTAACTTAGCACAAAGTCATGCTTTAACTTTTTATTTTCTGTTTTACAAGTGGGAATTCCCCTCCCATTCTCTTGCAATGCAACTGAAGAAGGTCACAAGTTCCCAGGTGGCCATCTTTTGAAGACAACTTCCATTCTTGTTCCTCCGAGCTCCTTTATATCAGCACACAGCAATGTAAAATGTAATTGCTGAACATAAAAAATTTCCTAATCAATGAGAAAGCCTAAAACGAAATAAATGGGTGGAACTAAACCATTAACTGAGCATTGCTCAGCATAGGAAGTGTTCTAGAAAATATGCTGCAAGACGAATTAACTTGAGATATTAGCAAGGAGAGAATCTGAGATCATGTCTGCCAACCTATAATTTAATCTGCTCCAAAGCAGAAAAATTAGATGGAAGAGATATTTTCCATTACAGTGAAATGTTAAGGTAGTTGTAAGAGGCTTCTGTTTCTCTTGCTATTGTGGACATTTCTGTACTCTAATTTCTAATTTTAAAGCAGATCAACCTAAGGTTATTACCTATCAAACAGCCAAAGTGGGCAGACCTCTTTTCACAGCACATTTTCACTGAGGGAAAGAAAGAAACTGAAAGTTCTTTTCATTTTAGCTCTTACCCATTACTAAAATGGAGACAGTGGGATGGATTTTCACAAGTAATGATACAGTCAATCTACAGGTGCAAACAGGTACAGAGAGCTCAGCAGCTGTGATCAATGAACGGACGTATCTGCACTGCAGTGACCTGATTGCAAATAGAGAAATAATCCACAAAATGCCACTTTAACTAGAGACTTCACCCAGATGGTAGGCTTTGTATCACCTGAAAGACATCCTAGTTCTGATAACCAGGACAGAAAGTCAGAATACATTAAGCAAAGATCAGCTGTAAAACTCAATTTAGCCTGCAGTGAAGTATAAAATAAGGACTCCTGCTATGCTGTGGATGTCCACCCAATCATTTTCACAGAAACTACCTTGAAAGGTGTTATAGCCAAGACTCATATGAAGAACTGATATTTAGTCAAGCCAAAAGTAGATCAGTCCTTTGTTTAGTCACCAGAATTAAAGGTAAGTTAGATAAGTGGTGAAAGAATAGTTTCAATTTTTCACTTCATGTTTTTCATTTGGTTTTAACAGACACTTTCTGTAATGTTCGTAACTATGCGATCTGTATCTGCAGGAATCATAAACTTACAGCTGATTAAGTGCTGTTCCTTTTCCATAAAAGCATGACCTGCTACTGAAATAAAAGCTAGAAAATTTATTACAATGTACTTCCCACTTATGTACTAGCAAACTTTAAGAAATGTACTGTAATACACATTCACACTTAATTTTCATCCACTAGATAGATTGCTGTGGAACATACGCTGAAAAGTATCCCATATGTTATATTAAGGACTGATGGCATTTTCACTACTGGCAGGAGTGATGATAAACATCTGTCAGCAATAGAGAGGGACTAGACTGACTAGAGGCTATGAGAATTTGCTTAAACTGTTTATCTTTATATAAAATCAAAGCATGTGGTCAACTGCAGAGACTAAAGGGGAGAATTACTCCTGTGGCAGGCGGTCAAGGTCAAAGTGACCATCCCACTGAAAAACACAGATATGATCACGCACTATTAGGTTTTACCAAACGTTTTGGGTCTTCCAGAGAACTGAAGAAACAAAGTCCCTGGGGGAAGAGCTAAGGGACCTTTCCAGGCACTGCCCTCAGAACCCTCAGCACCCTCTGAGTTAAAGGACAAAGTTGCATTTTAATACTGCTACCTCGTAGCCAAGGGTAAGGACAGTTTTGCCACAGGTATTGTTAATAACCAATTAGTTATGCCTCTGGGTTGAGGCAACTCCTGCCTGAAGTTGTATAAGGGTTTTCCCAACTACAGAAAGAAAAATCTGATAAAATTCAATCGGTATACGTACACGTTCCCTGCTCCGACAGACAACAAACCACTTGTGGAACTTTTCAATGAAATGTGAGGGGGTGTTAGCCATGGCATCTGTTCAGCTGGGCCCCTGGTTTTGAATGTAGCTGTGCAAATCTGGGATAATCAATTAGGTAGGGTGTCAGTATGCCAGCACAGATGTCCTCAGTCAAATGCAGATAATCATCAAGCTCTTTGAAATTTCCAGGGGAGATTGCATTACTCTAGGGACACCCCTGACCTGCCATCAGGAAAGGTTTCCGAGATAAGAAAAATAAAAGGATCATATCCTTTCCTAGTGCAGCAGCATATATTTCAGGCTATTCATAACCTTGAAAGGGTTAGAGTGATGCACTGAGCACTGCATGCATACTGCAGGACACAGGAGCAGTGCTCCACCCTCTCCCCCCCCCAGTATGAAATAAAGACTACAGCATGATATAAAATACATCCAGGCACTTACTACAAGATACTTCCTCATGAACTACATATTGTGACAGTCTGTCAATGAGGAATAAATAGCGGCATCAGTAACATCAGCAGACATTTTCTCTCACATTCTTTTCCCGGGAAGACCAGCAGCTTCATGGACATGTAGGTTTTGCAAGGTCAAACAAAGGGAGATGGATTTTAATTTCAGTGTATGCTTATTCACGATGGTACTTGGAATATAAAGAACTGTGTGTGTAAAAATGAGGTGAAACTTCGTCTTACAGGGACTACAAGAAACACTTTCTTTAGCCATGGTTCAAATTTTACTAGTACTGACTTCAAAAACTTCCTAAGTAAGAATAAAACAAACCTAATGAAGTTTTTCCATATCATCCAGCTTCAAATGTGGTGTTATAAATTTTTTAGAGACAGTCAAGGGTATCAGTGGCAAGAGCTTGGAAACAAAGTTATCTTGATTTTGTTAGAGGCACAGGACAACTTTTGAATCTGGAAGAACATCTCAGTGAGAAAACACAAATGAAGCTCATTTTGACTTAATCCATCACTACACAAAGGATAATTATCACAGACATAAAAGCAAAAAAATGGCTAAAATACCAAAGAAAGGGAGCTGGATCTAGAGGACTATTTAGACTTATGGTCACCGTATTCTGATTCTTAGTAAACTTAGAAAGACAAACTACACTTTTGATTTTTTTTTGTTAAAGGAACTATTGATGTGCAATGATGGGACAAGCAATAGCATCAAGAACTTGTCCACGTGGGAAAGGATGTGCAAGCAGAGGAGTCTTTTATTCAGCTGAGGTGCATCTGGAAGATCTAAGGACATAAGAATTCCCACTTTTGCTGGAAACACAGTTTGAACATCCAGGCAATTGCTGAGTGGGCCACCAGACTGCAAAAGCAGGTATTAGCTACTTGAGACAACACCTAATGCTTCTGATTCACACTACTTTAGGAGAAAGCAAAAGAAAAATAACACTTAAATAGAAAAAGAAAAAAGATTACATCAAGACTTTTAGACAAAAAATACAGAAAAATAGGTATGCTAGAGTTAATCATGTCTACATTGCAGTCAGGGCTGTGTAGCTGAGAGTTAAACCAGCCAGTCTTTACAGTAGTCAATTAGTTGTGACAGGATCAAGCTCACCACAAGCTAATTCATATATAAATAACTGCTGTGGCTGTAGTTTAAACATATATGGGCTTATTTGGGTATGCATTGCGTCTCCTGTTTTCTAAGTGAGGGTATTCACTCTCCACTTACATTTGCTGTTTTATCACATGCTTGACTTACTTAAAGCAGTGAGTTCCTAGCATACTGAATGGCACATAGTTTATTATTTTTGTTCCATTAAGCATTACTCAAAAATAAAACATAAAATGCAGTATTCTTTGTGTGCTGTTTCCAGAGACTTTCGATGGGTAGCATTAATTTTTCCTGCAAAGTTTTGCCTGTTTCAGTGAGACTGCTATAAAGAAGGAAGAAGCCAGTTTGAGTGCTCTGTGAAGGCAACGATGGCTATCTCAATTCCTAAGTACTGATATAAAGTGTCAGACTTTCTGTAAGCTACAGAAAAATGTTCATCATACAGTCAGGCTGAAGAGACATGTGTGTGAAAAATGAAGTATTTCACATATATTAAAGAAATTATTTTCCAGATTTTGAGCATCCTACTGTATTGGTCAGTTTTTATGACTGTACTGTATAACAATACTGCCTATTTTGACACTGAAATACTGATGTATAGATTCCTCTAAAATAAAAGTTAGACTATATAAAAATGTTTGCACAAAAAATTTGGAAGTTTAACTTTCTCATTCTTTGGAAGGAGAGAAATAAAAATGTCCAGCCCTTAGACAAGAGCTTTCTGAGTCTCAAGAAACCAATGACACGGTGAGTTTTATGCCAATGCCATTGATTGGATGTCAGTGTCTCACAGGACTGATTTAATTGTTTTGGACCACCCTTATTCTATTAAGAATGTAATTGATTTCACTGTGATTACTTGCAGAGGAAAGTCCTATATAGTGTGTATAAGAAATACAGGCTTCTGCCCTAATGAGTGAATGCAAGAGGACTATTCAGATGAAAATTGCACTTCCACCTTTAAAATTGGGTTTTTTACATACTCTACAAAGATTATATCCTTCAGTTGTGTAACACAGTGTTGTTGTTGTTTTTCTTCAAGAAACCTCCCAACATTGCCATTAAGCTGCTCCAACATGAATATTAGCATATGCTCTGCTAACATGTGACCTTCTAACAGATACTGTACACTTCCATTAGCCATGAGTCCAGGTGATAAATGAAATGCATATTAAGCCTTAATTGTAATTAATTACAAGTACACATAACAACGCCCATGTTCAGTGCCATATAAAATAGGGTTGGTTTCTATTAACACCTATCAATGTGCAAGGTTTAGATAACAGTACAAATTAATACAGAAGAACGCTAAATACAAAATCAATGAACTTCATCCAAGTCTGTTGAATAATGACTGGATTTTAATAATACCGTTGTAGTTAAATGCCTAGTACATGTTGCCCTCTTGTGGAATCCGGGATAAAGTACAAGTTCCTTTGTATTTATTTTTATGATTTTGCAGTGATATTTTAATGCCCGGAATGTAATGATTTATTAAATTCACGATGTGTGTGTTCATCATGATAAACACTGAATATATTCTATAAATGGCTACTTTTGACAAGCAAACCTAGATAATTAACTCTAGTAAATCAGGCTCGTGCTGCAAATTGTAGAGCCTTAGAATATTAGTCAATGTTTAATTTGTTAATTTGGAAAAAAAACCCCATAAATATTATATATAATTTTAGATCCTTGTAGAAGTTAAAATTTATACTAACCATGCAAAATGGTATTTTAGAAATTTTAGCTGTTTTTTATTGAAAAACCCAGGCTTACCTCACTTACGACTGCTACTACCTGTATCAGATACAACATAATCCCACAGATGCTTCATATTTCACTATCAAATCACTCACATTCTTTAAATGCAGAGTAATTAAAATACTAAATAAATGTAATAATTTTTTTTCCAATACATATTTAAAAGAGAAATATTTTCCTTATGAACCAAAAAGAAAATCAGGAAGCCTGGATCAAACATTTAATCAAACATTAGAGAACTAGAAAATAGATTTTAATGAAGCTAAAGAGAAGAATCAAGAACTTCAAAGGCAGTTTAAAACACTATCAGGATATTTTAAAAGAGATAAAACTTGAACTGTACCTGAATTTTTCCTTGGAAAATCTGCTCATATAAGAATATGAATATTTTAATTCCTTCAGAATGTCTCCTAACAGAAGGTAAGTTATATTTAACACATTTACATAGCATTATATTTAGGGTAACTTCAGATACCTCTAAGAGGTTACTTTTATTGTTTGGGGTTTTTTTTACCATTTCAGTTTGATTTCAGACATGAGTCAGTTTAGTACAACACTTGTACCCTTGATCAAAGATTTCCATCAACTGTGGACAAAGGTCAGGCATCCATGTTAATGTTATCAGCGGCCTCTGATACAGTTGACAGCTAGGTGTCACTGATACGTCTGCAGGATCTGATGGATTTGGTGTGATTGCTTTATTCTTCACCCACTGAGGTTTTATTTAGTTTAGAAAAAGGGGCTGAAGGGAGGTTGTGATTAGCTAACACATTTCAGCTCACCCTGTCCCATGACCCTTTTCCTAGTGCTGGCACAAACTAAACATTTTACTTGATTTGCTTGGATGAAATCAATCCAGGAGGCAGGGGCTTCAAAGTTTAACTGGTTGGTATCCCTGGATTGTCTCACAAAAAAAAGTAAATTTACAGGATATTTGAATTCTTTCAATACCTGGGATTGTTTATGGAGACTGTGAACAACTTGGGGCCACAATGTCATTGATAAATATTTGGATGAAGGGAAGTCCTCAAGCTTTGTTTTGCTTCTAGCAACTCCCTCTTTTCTTTTCTCCCATCTGCAGGTTTTGGCAATGGCTTCTGTCTGCTCTAGGAAAACAATGATTAATAAGCATCCTATAAACTGAGGTTATGTTGCCTGATAAGGCCCTAAAAAACTTGCTAGCATTCTCAGATGACTATTCCATGTTTCTTCTAGCCCAATTTTTTAAGGAGAGTCTTGTATTTCTTGAACTTTTACCTCAGGATTTTATATAAAACATCCCTTAAATCTGGTTCTGTGCTTTTATAGTATTAGAATGTGTATGCTTGTGTTTCTGTGTGCTTGTATACACATATATATGCCTTCTAACATATACTCATACATGCTTATTGGACCTAAATTACTTGAGTTACCCTTGCTTCACAGAAATGTGTTAAAGGCAAATAGCATCTGCAATTTTTAATGCATTATGACTTTTATATCAGCAAACGTATAACAAAATACAATCTCAATGTTATTAATATAGAAACAAAACTATTTCATGGGGCTTATGCCAATATGAGATAAGGTGATCTGACTGAAAAGTGATTTCTTTTTTTTTTACTGGGTTTGTTTATCAGGGCTAGTCTGACCAATTCTTTGAGCTGACTGACCATGTAGCTTCACAAACATGAATGCTGGCTCAAGGGAAGTAGAAGGGATGCCTGGCAGAGAGCACTGGGGAGAATGCAACCATCGCTTTTGTCAACAGTGTCAATTTACTTTGACTTGATTGAAATGTGAAGCAATACCACAGTTAGATGACCTAGGTGAATTGAGGCTTTAGTGGTTTGAGGTCAATAATGCCCAGACTTTAAACCCCAAACCACCTACATATATCACAAAGCATTAGGCTCACGTGTTCACAATGAACAGCAGTACTGACATAGCCCCTGCCCTTCTGACTGGCTCCTGTAACTTTATTCATGAAGGAGCATCGTGTGGCAGAACTGATCTCCACACTAGAAAGGTATGGATCATGAAACTTTAGGAGCAATTATCTTAACATCCAAACTGAGGATAAATGAAAACATATATTAAGGTGACTTCTATAGTCTTGCTCAAAATCAGACATAAATATAGCACCAGTAACTCTAGAAATATCCGGGTGGCAATTGCTTTCATTTCAAATAGCAAAACATATTTTCTTCTGATTTCTCACTTAGCCATTTACACTTTCATCTTATCTATCTGTAAACCATCTTAGAAAGGTACCATTTACCAGAGTCATGAAGAAGCAGCCAAAGGACTTGATATTTCTGTTGATTCTGGCAAATGATTCATACAGAGCAGAAAATCATCAGCGCACCAAAACCATTTTATTCATGAAAAAAACTGGAGAAATGTGAAAAAAAAATGTGAAAACTAGTCCTTCATACACAGCACATACACAGATGCACATACAGACATGTACACAGAAAACTAAATGAAATCTCTGCAGTTGTCTAAAATAACTTTCGGGTTCTCTGCAAGCCAGATACTGGCAAATCAGTGTTAGCCTGATGGCTTGCTCAGTCAGTATGATTTTAGTGCTATTAGAACTTCCTGACAGGGCCACCCTGTCCTTGGGTTACTTCTGCAGAGGAGAATTAGAGTTGTATCTGCAGAAAATTAGGGGTGAAGATGTTTGGTGTGAAATGCTCCAGGAAAAAATGTAGGCAATATTCAATATGGCAGTCATTGCGGGGAGACATCCTAACCTCCAGCATCCCTGCCATCTCCTTCACTTCCACACAACTTTAGGTGAAAAATACTAATGCCTGTCCACTCATAAGCTTCATAATTCATGAGTTATATGTGAAGAAAAGGATAAATCTTAGAAAGCTTGTCTGCACTTGAATGCAAAAGAAAAGAAAAAAGATGGGATTCTAAGTTCATGCTTAGCAAGTAAATGGTCAAGATTAAGCCTGTTGTAATCAAGAATTAAGACAGTCATACTAGAACTGAATTTCACCACTGCAACTTAGTGCAGAAGTAAGTCTAGTGCAGCCTGTGAAATTTTCACCGCTAACTGTGTTAGTAATTGATTAAGCAATGAAGTGATGACTGTGTCAGATGTATAAAAACATTACCTGATTTGCTCTTACAACACTTTCTTAGCATCTTACATATTCTGAAAATCAGTTTTTCAAACATAGCAAGCAAAAGTGCTTTCTGGTTTCTGTCTGTCACTGAGTAACGCAGAAACACAAGCTGTTACTTGCAAGTCCCTTTTACTAACACAATGATCAGCCCAAGGACTATTAAGAAAGTCTGCAAACAGTCCCTTTGAGGAATAAATAAAAACCATTCTGTCTATACAAAGTACTTTCAGTTGGGTAAAACATTTCATGGGTCATGATCAATGTTTCATATCCTGATAATTTTAGGTTAGCAGCTGTACTCCTTTACAAAGGTGGGTGAAAAAAACCTCCTTGTTCAATAGACCTTCCAAAGGCTGGATGTCTCAAAAAGCCTCTAAAGTAGCTTTTCTTTTTTTTCCCCTCCAGAAATCAATATGCTTTAAAACATTTTACCTTCAAGAGCTATTGCACTTTTAAAAGAATGTATTAAATGCAGGACTGTTCCCCCAAATATTTTTTAATCTAGCTCCCCCATATACAATGTTATTATAACCAAAGATACTACAACCCAACATTTAATGTTCAGAACATACAGTCTTCTCTCATGGATTCATTTTTATTTTTGGTATCCAGAACTCAAATAAAATATCTTTATTTAACACACTTCATGGGAGGTAGGAAGAGGTGAGAGGCCACAACACTAGCCCTACTGACATTCTTTGTGCTTTCCAGCTAGTAAAAGATTTATGTGGTACTTCAGTCTTCTGCTGACTTTGCTTCATAGTGAATGTGCATGTATAGCAACTTTACAACTAAAATCAATGTAAAACTTTCAGATCTTTTGTTTTGTTTGTTAGTCCATTAACACAAAACTCTTCTTTGCAGTAACATCTTGGCAGAGCGCTACCTAATATGTTTTATTATATTGAATGCTATTTTAATTATCTTAACACAAGGCATATATGAAGAAGACATTACTACAACATACTAAAGCATTTCATCCCATTTCTGTTCTAAAACTGAATCATAAGACTAATGATTTTCAAGCAAAGCTGATTCTGAATACAACAAGGATAATGAATATTAGCATTTGGCCCCAAATCTCCACAAAGTCATTAAAATCAGTGGGTTCTGAATTGGTGCATTAGCCTTCAGCAACAGCCAAGGATTAAAATGAGCCTAATGTTAAAGCCCAGTAAGAAAAGGAGGTTAAATCTCTTTAATCAGGGGATTTATAGCTTCTCTGTCATTTCTCAGGGCTATCTGCAGCTTCTACATCTTCTGCTCTTCACTGTTGTCCCATTAACTCTTACACATCCACTGAATGTGATGAGTGGCAGAAGCCATGAACACAGCTTGGGGAACCCATGCAAGACCATTTATGAGGTACATGAACAATATGATAAAGAAGAGGTCCTGAGCAAAACACAATGGGATTCAACATCATTCAACAGTTATTTACACAGGCCTCAGAATGTAAATTCTAAACCAACAAAATTGTTTACATAAAGTATCATTTATTTTATTCATTTATATCAAGACAGCATTGAAAGGGATAGCAAAAGCTTGTCTAGGCCATCCCTTCCTCTCCTCAACAGGTCTGCTGAGTTGTTAGCCTATGCCACAGTCCTGGAAAACCAGTCCAGGTGCTAGTCAAAGGGAAAGGTTAGGGCCAGTGTTGGCAGCAGACATTGCTGGCAGGACACATCTCTCATTTTCTGTTTTCCACCCACAGGAGGAGGTGCTACCCTTATGCCTTTTGCCTGCCTAATGGCTATTGGCATGGCCAGCATAAAGCTAAAAAATTGCTCTTTGCTCTTCGGCCAGCACTCTGTCAAAGCTCTACTCCACAGCAGCTGGGAGAGCAAAATTTGTTTTTGCCTACACTGTTGAGAAGCCCTGAGTCAGCTCTGCTAGAATGATCCCTCATGATGAAAAATTTATGGCTTTTACTCTGCCTCCCTCACTCCCTTTTAATATCCTTCCCTTTTCCCCACAGTGTTCTTCCCAATTGGGTTTGGCAACCTCCCCAATTCTTGTTTAACATCCTCCGTCATCAGTTTCAAACTAAATGTATCTAGCACCATGCCTTTATTTCAAGACCTCTTTCCTTTGTTTTTAGACTGATGGCTTTTAAAGGGTGAGCCAAATCCCTAAGTGTTTTAAAACAATAGCGTTCCTTAAGAGTTGCTTTAATCACTTAGACAAGATACCTATGCAATTTCTAGGAGCAAAGTCAGAATTCGTGGAAGGAGTGAGTTACACAAGATAACACCATCAGCTGTTAAGTGCTGTGAACATCTAGAGATATTGAGATGTGCAAAGTCAACTAAAAATAGTTAGCAAAGCACAGAAATTGACTCTGAAATAAGAAAGTAAATCAAGTAATACCCCTCTTTCCAGCTGCCTGCAAATTACCATTATCTCCACCCACTACAGGGCTCCAGCCCATCACGGCTGATGATAGTCAGCAGCATGGAGAAGAGAACAGAGGTTTCCATCAGTGCCATCTGTACAAGAGCTCCAACAGGAGGGGAAGGGAAGGAAAGGGTCAGCCAACCAACCTACTTGTAGGTACACTAAAAGAGACCTAAGTAAGTCAGGGGAAAAACTATCACTGGGTTTACTCCAGAATTTTGTGGGCTTAATTTACAAGGAAATTTTCCAACCCAGAAGAAAGTCGTAGCTTAAAGAAACACTTAAAATAGTCTGTTCCAGCACAGTATTTTAGAAACAACTTCATAAAAAACCAGATACAAACATTTTCTTCAGTTTGCCTGGAGATTTCTCTGGATTTCATTTTGATCTCTGTACTTTTCCCTTGCACTGGGTTATAAATAAATTCTTTGTCTCTGAGAGTGTTTCTGCCACATCAACAAGCAAAAGAGAAGAAAAACTGACCTAGATACTAACACATTTTACATCTTATTATTACTCATTTTTATGTATGTTACTTGTTTATGAGCAGCACAAAATCTGTAGGAGGTAACTGCTATTCACACTCCACCTCTCCTTGCCTTCAGAATGGGGGAATGCTGCATCTGTGCTCAGAGGATGCCAGATTGCTGCTTGTGCCTGCCTAGATTCAGCTGGCAGGCAGCCCACTGGGGTGGCACAGCAGCTGGCAAAAGTTGGAACAATGCTTCAGGTTTCTGCTTTTCTCTAGAACTGTACCAGCCATAGTCAAGATGTAGTCAAAATATCTGGATTATCCTAAGGTACATCTAGTTACTAAAAGCCAGTGGAAAACAGATTCCCAAAGAATATGTCATATTCCAAAACTGTCTCTTGTGAAACTTCAAATTTCAGTGTCTGGTATTAACAGATTGCCTATCTTAGCAGAAACTTAGCAAATTTTGATTCATTTTTTCCTTTCTTCCTAAAAATATGTCAATAACCTTTAATGAAGAACTAGTTTCAGTTCAAGGATAGAAATTCCAAATAAGACATAAAAAAGAGGTTACCTGCAGGTAGCAGAGCCAAGAGTTGCCTGCACACCTTCTGGGCAGCAGGGAACAACTTTCAGGGAACTGTGTGGACCTGGCTCCCAGCCAGAGCCACCAAGGTAACTGGAACAAAGACTGCATGCAAGGACCCTCCCACAAAAACATTGTGAGCAGAGACAAGTTTAAAGAACCTTCTTATTTTTAATGTATTTGACTAGAGCCCAAGTATTTCAAGACAAGCATCTTGAAATACATTACATTGCTTTGAGAAACCTGGTCTAGTGGGGGCTGATGGGGTCCATCTGTCAGAGAAGAGGAAGAGCATCTTTGGTCATAGGCTTGCCAAGCTGGTGAATAGGGCTTTAAAGTTCCTGGGGGAGGGAACCTCAATCCATCCCCCTCCTACCAGTTTGACGTCAGTGCCAGCAATAGGTGCCTCAAGCCTGGAGAGGGATCACAGGTCAGCAGGAGAGCAGCTGAAGGCAGCACAAAGGAATGCCAGCCACTCCAGCCAGTAAGTCAGCTTCACTGGGGACCCAGCTTAAATACCTCTATGCAAACACACGTAGCATGGGGAATAAACAAGAAGAGTTAGAGATGTGCGCGCGCCTGCATGGCTACGATCTAATTGGCATTGCAGAGACATGGTGGGATGGCTCCTATGACTGGAGTGTTGGAATGGAAGGATACAGGCTGTTTAGGAAGGAGAGGCAGGGGAGATGAGGAGGGGTTGTCACCCTCTATGTCAGTGACCAGCTGGAGCGCACGGAGCTCCCAGCTGGGGATGGATGAGGAGCCGACCGAGAGCTTATGGGTCAGGATTAAAGGGAGGGCAGGGACGGGTGACGTTATAGTGGGGGTCTGCTACAGGCCACCCAGCCAGGAAGACCGAGCGGATGAGGCCCTCTATAGACAGATAGGAGCAGCCTCACGTTCACAAACCCTGATTGTCATGGGAGAGCTCAACCACCCCGATATCTGCTGGAGGGACAACACAGCAGGCATAAGCAGTCCAGGAGGTTCCTGGAGTGTGTTGATGATAACTTCCTCCTCCAAGTGATGGAGGAGCCAACGAGGAGAGGTGCTACACTGGACCTTGTTCTCACCAACAAGGAGGGGCTGGTAGGGAATGTGAAGCTCAAGGGCAGCTTTGGCTGCAAGGACCATGAAATGGTGGAGTTCAGGAATCTTAGGGCAGCGAGGAGGGCGCACAGCAAGCTTGCTACCCTGGACTTCAGGAGAGCAGGCTTTGGCCTCTTCGGGGATCTGCTTGGTAGAGTACCATGGGATACAGCCCTGGAGGGAAGAGGGGCCCAAGAAAGCTGGTTAAGATTCAAGGATCACCTCCTCCAAGCTCAGGAGTAATGCATGCCAACAAAGAGGAAGTCAGTCAAAAATGCCAGGAGGCCTGCATGGATGAACAAGGAGCTCCTGGACAAACTCCAACACAAAAAGGAAACCTACAGAGGGTGGAAGCAAGGACAGGTAGCCTGGGAGGAACACAGAGAAATTGTCCGAGCAGCCAGGGATCAGGTTAGGAAAGCTAAAGCCCTGATAGGATTAAATCTGGCCATGGATGTCAAGGGCAGCAAGAAAAGCTTCTATAGGTATGTCAGTGATAAAAGGAACACTAGGGAAAATGTGGGCCCTCTCTGGAAGGAAACAGGAGACCTGCTTACCTGTGACATGGAGAAGGCTGAGCTACTCAATGACTTTTTTGCCTCAGTCTTCACAAGCAAGTGCTCCAGCCACACCGCCCAAGTCGCAGAAGGCAAAGGCAAGGGACTGGGAGAATGAAGAACTGCCCAGTGTAGGAGGAGATCAAGTTTGAGACCATCTAAGGAACCTGAAGGTGCACAAGTCCATGGGACCTGATGAGTTGCATCTGTGGGTCCTGAGGGAACTGCCTGATGAAGTGGCTAAGCCTCTATCCGTCATATTTGAGAAGTCATGGCAGTCTGGGGAAGTTGCCACTGACTGGAAAAGAGGAAACATAACCCCCATTTTTAAAAAGGGAAAAAAGGAAGACCCAGGGAACTGCAGGCCAGTCAGTCTCACCTCTGTGCCTGGCGAGATCATGGAGCGGATCCTCCTGGAAACTATGCTAAGGCACCTGTAAAATAAGGAGGTGGTTGGTGACAGCCAACATGGCTTCACTAAGGGCAAATCATGCCTGACAAATTTGGTGGCCTTCTACAATGGGGTTACAGCGTTGATGGATAAGGGAAGAGCAACTGACGTCATCTACCGGGAATTGTGCAAAGTATTTGACACTGTCCCGCACAACATCCTTGTCTCTAAATTGGAGAGGCACGGATTTGACGGATGGACCACTTGGTGGATAAGGAATTGGCTGGATGGTCATACTGAAAGAGTTGCAGTCAACGGCTCAATGTCCAAGCGGAGAGCAGTGACGAGCGGCGTTCCTTAGAGGTTGGTATTGGGACCAGTGCTGTTTAACATCTTTGTCGCCAACGTGGACAGTGGGATTGAGTGCACCCTCAGCAAGTTTGCTGACAACACCAAGCTGTGTGGTGCAGTTGACGCGCTGGAGGGAAGGGACGCCATCCAGAGGGACCTTGACAGGCTTGAGAGGTGGGCCTGTGCAAACCCCATGTGGTTCAACAAGGCCAAGTGCAAGGTCCTGCACATGGGTCTGGGCAATCCCAAGCCCAAATACAGGCTGGGCGATGAGTGGGTTGAGAGCAGCCGTGAGGAGAAGAACTTGGGGGTGTTGGTTGACGAGAAGCTCAACGTGACCCAGCAATGTGCACTCGCAGCCCAGAAAGGCAACCGTATCCTAGGCCACATCCAAAGCAGCATGACCGGCAGGTTGAGGGAGGGGATTTTCCCCCCCTGCTTGCCTCTCGTGAGACCCCACCTGGAGCTATGTGTTGAGTTCTGGGCCCCCCAACATAAGCAGGACATGGAGCTGTTGGAGCGAGTCCAGAGGAGGGCCACAAAGATGATCAGGGGGCTGGAGAACTGCTCCTATGAAGACAGGCTGAGAGAGTTGGGGTGGTTCAGCCTGGAGCAGAGGAGGCTCTGGGGAGACCTTATAGCAGCCTTGCAGTACCTAAAGGGGGCCTACAAGAAAGCCAGAGAGGGACTTTTTACCGGGGCATGTAGTGACAGGACAAGGGGTGATGGCTTTAAACTGAAAGAGGGTAGATTTAGCTTAGATGTAAGGAAGAAGTTTTTTTGCTGTGAGGGTGGTGAGGCATTGGAACAGGTTGCCCAGAGAGGCTGTGAATGCCCCATCCCTGGAAGTGTTCAAGGCCAGGTTGGATGGGGCTTTGAGCAACCTGATCTAGTGAAGGATGTCCCTGCCCATGGCAGGGGCTTGGACTAGATGATCTTTAAGGTCCCTTCCAACCCAAACCATTCTATGATTCTATGACGGTAAATTGATTTCAAAAATATATTTTTACCAATAGCCAAACAATACAGTCATAGCTATGTTTATTTACAGTATAGAGTTTTGTAACTAACTTGGGATCAATGGCATATTTAAGTGGCTTGAAACAGCCAAAGAGGCACTTGAGCCTGTGAAGCTGTCAGCAAGAGCTCCTTCACAGCTTCTGCCCAATGGGTTGTAGTACATATATACATATCGTATGCAAGTTAAAATTGTACACCTCAGTTACGTTTGGAATATGATGATGAAATGATTGCAAGGATTGAAAAACAATAAAATAATTTACACTTTGAACTTACAGTTTTTTAATATTAACACGCTGAGGGAAAATAAGGCTCTTCAATTACTACTGACTAGAATAGGTCAAGGTACTGATACAAATTTCTTAGAAGTCTTTCCTGGTGCTCTATCTTCTACCTTCTTAAAGAGCCATTTCTACCCAAGAATTAGAAAAAAAATTAATCATATCTTACTTGCTTTTTTTTCCTTCTCATTTTTGCTTCCCACCACACACTTTAGTGTTGTGTTTGTCCACAGCTTCTCTTTGGGCAGCTCTCCCTCCCCAGCCCTTTCATGTTCACTCCTATGCCAAAAAAGCATGGACAACCTCCGGTTTATGCTGCTGCTCTTCTCTTGCTATAGGATTATCAGCAGAATTTGAGGGGTAAACATTTAATAAAAAATATATATGTGTGTTACTAGAGCTACGAGGTAACTCCAGCAGTTTGTAGCAGTAAGTTGTTAATTTTGAGGGAATGAGCTAATACAAGTTGACGACAGGACCCTTTTAGTATTGTTCTTTAAATGTTCTAGCACTATGGGAGAAAGGCTGGTGCAGCACAGAAAATAAATGGATGCCTGCAAATGTCGTTTGTTCCAGGCTGCACTAAAGGGACAATGAGGACAGAGAAAATATGCAAAAAAAAGTCTACATGCTTCTTCATCTGCAGTCACGGAAGACCTATGTGTTGGGTGAGGAGGCAGAAAGAAATCTGGGCCAGACAAGCTTTACTTGTTGGTATGGCTCCTTTTTTGTCTGCTGCTTCACAATAAACCACTCTGTTGTTCTGAACTGAGGGCAAAATATTCCCTCCCTTCTTTTTTCTTGTACCCCTTTAGAGTTAGATCATGTTTGCTTAAAGTTTCCTGCAAAATACAGAGCATACATTTGTTTAAACACACAGAGTGTTTTGCTCTAGACCACAATGCTGAATAAAGGTTAGAAGTGTGCTCTTACTGAGGGGCACTCGCTCTCTTTCACAGTGAAAATGTTTCCCTTGTCTGGACAAAAGCACAAAAGTCTATTATTTTAGCATTATTAAAATGGATATCTAAACATCTTAAGCCTATTGTAAGATGGAAATTGAAATTATTTTTTTTCAGTGTCTTTTTCCTCCTCTCCATTAGTGGTAATTATGCAATCATTTTTTATTTCTTTTTTTTGTGAATGTGGACAATTATCAAGATACATACATTAAAGATTCTGATTCAAAATGACAAAGCAATAGGGTATGCAAAAATGCAACCACAAAGGATTTGAGATTACTGCATGGCAAACACATAATCTCTTCTTTTTGAGATGCAAATTTCCATATGAAATGTAAAAATTGTCTGCAGCCGACTAGAAAAATAACAGAGCTATGTTATGCCATCTCAATACACAGTTGAACATACTTATCCATCAGTGTTTTTACTACTGCATAAATAATGTATACATACTTGACAGTTCTAAATAGGTATGTTGATTTTGACTTAAAAACAAATAATCCTGTTTACCCATGAAGAATACAGATATGACTGATTGGTGAGAAGCTATTGTGAAAGGAATAAAGACAAGACTGGGTGCTGAGTGTTATAAATTCAGACTGTACAAGATATTTTTTGATGTCTGAACCCTGATAAAATCAATTTACTTTAATGGTTGCAAGAATACATTCACAAAGACCTGGCTTACAGGATAAGGACCTCCTGCACTAGCAGTTGGCAATTTTCTTAGATAACTTGTAAACACACCAAAAATTAACAATCTGTCCTTGATTTTTATGGAGTAGATCTTTTCTTTAGTCATAAGTTGCTTCATACCAGAAAATAAAAATAAAGAAGTTGAACATGCAATGTTGTATGACATAAATAAATTTCATGTTTGATAGAGCAAAAAGGAGCAAAGATCCTATTCTACAAACATAAAGTTAGCTTTTAAGATCATGAGGCACATCTGACAGAAAACAAAACAAAGCAGTGTTTTTTTGTTTCATAAGTATACAAAATCTACAAATAGCAGCAGACAGGATTGTATTTTCCAGAAAGCAGAAAAAAACCCCTGAAAGTCTATGGATTACAGTTCAAAGGTGAACTATTGCAGAGCTGCAGCATGCTCTAATGCTGTTTAGGTTGTAGCAAAAGCAGCTCTTTGAAGACAAGCAGTCCGTTTACTCAAGGAGAGGAAGGAGGGAAACTTGTGGTATGCTTGTACAAATAAAGTGTGCGAAAGATGAAATTACTACTATCTTGCATAAGTAATTAAGAAATGAAATCAATGCTGTAATTCTTATCACAAGATGCTCGAGTCATAATTTCTAACCAATGAAATAGAGAATTTATTAGAAAATTGGTTAAACACCGCCATGACTAGATGAATTCACACCCACAGTTAAATAGTAACACTAAAAAAATGTTGTATTAACATAGTAATTTATCCCAAAGGACCCTGAACAGTCTCGTATTCCAGTGGAATACAGCAATGACTGAGAAGTATTTAACAGAATATCAACCTTTTGCTAGCTACCTGAAGAAAAAAGAAGTAAAAATAAAACATGGAAAATTGGATAAACCATGAAAATATGGGCAGTGATAAATAGAAGAACTGGAAAAACTTACCATATATTTGTCAGAGCTATCAATCTATAGTATGTTTTCTTTATCACCTTTCAGCTTTTTTATGAAATGATGATTTTAGGGGACAACGCCCAGTGATTGATCAGAGGTAGTATTAAAATTGGATAAGGAAGATTAGGGGCACCCATTGTGCATATCAAACAACGCAGTCCTTAGGCATTTTATGGAATTCTTTTATGAGTCCCACTTCATCTGTAAATTCTGAAAGGACTGCAACCTATGAAGAGAGAATTTTGGATTTAAAAATAGGAAATGAGCCTACTTAAGTCTAAAGAAAAGGTTTTCCAGTAATTGCAAATTAGTGTAACTCCACCGAAGTGAAAGGGTATGGAATGGATTTCACTGTTTATGGATCTGATCCTTATTAAACATAAAATGCTTTAAATTATCTATTTTCTTTTATTAGCTTTGTACTACTTTTATTGCCCCCCCCGGAATTTTCCTCTGTATTTGTTTTAAACCTCCTTATTCTCCCACCATTTTCTCTGCCTCTCAGCATAGCCGGGATAATACTACTCCCAGCTATTCCCCTCATTCTTGTGGTCTAGTGTTCCACCATGACTTCTTGCATGTGATTTACTAGTCCCCAAATGGCCTTCCATTCAAGGCTAAGAAAGGCACGGTGCAGCTTAGTTTCCCAGACAAAACACATTCTGGCTCCCAATATGGCTAATGCCTTTCCCTCAGTTTGCCATAGCCAAATTTATTATTACTGTAAAAGTGAAGGCACCCTTCTTCCCGCCTCCTTTCTTTCCTTAGACAAATATCAAAATGATACAGACTTGCTGGTCAAGAGCTCACTGTTATGCTTAAGATTTCTGAAAATGGTTTGGGTTGTTTTCTCAGTCATACCACTACTGGTCATAATTTAACACAAATTTGTAAACAAACAAACAAATGCCAAAAACCAACTGAAAAAAAACCAACATAGAAAAGCAACCAGCCCATTAAGTAGAACTTATTGGTGGAAAATATTGGCTCTGCAAGATTTGAAGAAATCATTAAGAATCACTTTCCTAACCAGAAGCTTTACTAACCAGAAGATGAAATTAGTTGTAAACCAAGTGCAATAAAAAATTGTATTTAAGTGATAATGTTTTTGTTCCAGAGTTTAACAGGGGTCCTATCAATACAGAAGACTCTGCTGTACTATAACTTCTAGTTAAATAAGTTTCCACACAATCCCAAGGCAGAAGTAATCTGTCTGATAACAAAGACCCCCATCCTGTAAGATCTGAAACAGAACCAATTATTTTCTAGTCTTAAAAGCCTATATAATCAACTAATTATTCAGAAGTCAAACACAGCACAAACAAAAGTGTGAAACAGTCAAAAGCAAACAGTCTGGGGAAAAAAAAAAATATCTGAGAGCTAATTATCCAAAGTCCTTGGTGACTATTTATGGTAACAGATACACTGTACAGAACACCGAGATTCACTCTTAAAATAAATTTGCTCTTAACTAAGCAAAATCCTGGGACTGTAATAAAAAATTTGTACAGCTCTACCAGTGAAAAATGTTAGCCTTGATGACAACCACTTAATTTACCGTCTACAAGAGCAGTTCTCCTTAGAATGCAAAACATGCCATTTGTATTTGAGTCTTCCCCCATTTTTGTTCCATTCGTTTCACACTAACAAATGCTGTTTCTCCATCTCGTTCTTATTTTTAAACATTTTTGTCCTAAAGATAGACTTCAAAATTCGCTTTGCCGAAGTTGAAATTTGATACGGTAAACACTAGATGGCAGAAGAAGGCTGGAGCTGAGCATCTGAAAAAGGCTGCACCTAAGCTCGCCTGCATTTTGCGCGGAGCATTTCAAAGGTACCAGCCGCACTATTTTACCTGGGTTTTTTTCCTATGAAAGCTGTCAGCAGTTACATAAAAATCATCTCCATACATTACAAGCTTTGCATACACGCGCTGTTTCCCTTCCCTGCACAAGACAAGCAAGAGGTGTTACCCCGGCAGCCTCCTGGCACTTCCCCTCGGCGCCGGCGCCGGCCCCGCCCGGGCCAGCCACCGCCTCGGCCGAGGGACCCAGGGCTCGGTGGGACCCGGGGGGCTCCGTGGGACCCAGGGCTCGGTGGGACCCGGGGGGCTCCGTGGGACCCAGGGTTCAGTAGGAACGAGGGCTTCGTGGGATCCAGGGCTCGGTGGGACCGAAGGCTCAGTGGGACCCAGGGGGGGCTCGGTGGGAACAAGGGCTCGGTGGGCCCCCGGTGGTGGCTACGGAACCGCAAAGCCATAAGGTTCACTCCTGAAGCCAAATCCCATTGACTTCAAAGGGCTGCGTGTTTCAGTTGAAAACAACCGGGAACTGAAGGTAGAATTTAGGATTTAGGCCCAAGTACAGATCAAAGGAAGGGATTGATCTTTCAGACTTGTCAGGGAATGTAATGGTAAGACACACAGAAACAGTACTAGGACGTTAAACACTCCAATACAGAAATGAACAGACAGATTGCAAAGACCTCTTCTAAAATTTGAAATTGCTCTTCATACACAATATCAGATGAATTAAGAGCTTAATAGAAACTAAGAGATCAACAGGTAGCCCGGCTCACCTGACCAGCTTCACACATAAAAGAATACAATGAACAAATGCACCTAAACACATTAATAAAAGCAAGGCACAATGCAGTTCTATTGCTGCTGAAAGCAATTAAGACACCATTTTGCTCACTATCAGGCTCATAGACTCCCGCGTCCCACCATGTCTTTGGCAGATCCCACTGCAACGTCTCAGTGGCGCAGCTCGCTTTTTGGGTAAGTGGAAAACAGCGTGGGTTGGCAATCTGAGAAGTTATGTACAGCTGAACTTGAGCAGTGCTGCGTGTGATTTGCTCTTAACAGCACTAACAATATGTTTCAGATGGGACAGCAAATTTCACCGAGGCTGCGCTGCAACTCTGCCTTTAATTCTCACAGAGTAAGCATCATCTGTGGTAGCCAAAGGCTTTCCACAAGAGCAGCGATGCATCCATTACAGCCTAGACATGTTAGGTAGCATCACAAAAAAAGCAACGTGTACAGACATTATCTCCTATCCTAAACCTTGTCCCAGCCACATTATATTTCTTCATACACCTAGAGTTATACTTCAGAAGCTTCAGTCTTTCTGCTTTTGGCAGAGCTCTCTGCTGCAGCCCCTTAGGAGGTCTCTGAACATACACTACATGAAAACAAAAGGCAGAAATGTCACAAACTGAGGCAACAAATGGTCAGGGAGGGCTGCTGAGCTGCTGCTCTGGGGAAGGCAGAGCAGCTGCTCGGAGCTCTCCCACCTCACACAGAGCTGCTCCTGGCACTGCTGGGGAAGGAAAGCACGTCCAGGCGGCAACGGGACTTGCCCAAATGCATTTTGAAATCAATGGGAATGGCTTGGGCAACAGCATAGCTACCATTTGTAATCAAATATGTAATTCGTGTTGCATTATTTCAGGCTTGTAATATTGTTTATATACTATTTCAGGCTTCATGCTGAATGATAGGCTGGAGATTGCTGCTTTGGGAGGATGAAATTGCATTGTCTCCTAAGAATCAACATACAAGCATGTAAACTACTGATAAAAGATGGGGGGAGGGGGAAGGGGAGAGAGAAGAGGGAGAGGAGGAGAGAGGAAAAAGTCCCACTCCATATATGCCACTCACTGGCTGTTCTTTTGTTCTGGTTTTGCCTCATTCTTAAAATGGTACATTTAACTGGAATTAAGCAGCAATTTCAGCCTAAATGGGTAGAAATAGTGAGAATATGGCTGGCCCGCCAACTGCCCTAGCCCTTGGGCTGCTGTCACCCTCGCACTGCGGCAGCAATGCTGCAAGACATTCTGCGGGGTCTGGTGTTCCTGCAGTCCCTCCTTCCCCAGCCCCCCCTCTGCAGCCCCCATGGCCAGAAACAGGAATGAATTCCAAAATGATCGAGAAAGAATTACAGGGAAAATCTGATGACTGTACCCCAAAAGATTCATGGTTGCTTTCTTTTTTCTTCACAGATGCCTTGGCACTATACAAGGGTAATTTCAGCAAAAAAGGATGCCATAGTAAGCTAATATGAATTTCCTTTCATAGTTGTTCACACCTCAGCTGTGCAACCCATTATGCCCAGGGTTTGATACTGCTCAGGTTAACTAGGCAGTGCAAGTTTACTCCTCACATACTTTAAAAGCAGAACAAGGGGTAAATGGTATTTTCCCATCCCTAGTCATAAATATCAAAACCTCAGATTACAAATATATAATAGGGATTCATTTCTTCATCTTTCTCTGGGATTAATTAGCTATATATCAACTGAAATCAGTCAAACTAGTGTAGAATTACTACTAGGGGTGGATAACCAAAATCCTCATAACCAAGTAGGTTTTGGATAGCTCAATTTTTCTATCATTTTTCTGCTTTCCTATGCCTCATCTTATGTACAAACATCTTTATGCATACACCCAGGAATCCATCTCACTGCTCTATTTCAACATTTTCTTTACTAACATAGAGCATTGCACAAACACTGTGGTGAAGGTAATTTCACAGCATCTCACATTGCTCCCAGCTGTTTCAGAAACCTTATGTTCTTTTTTACCAGATGAGAACAAACCTACTCATTTTTCACCTCAGACTCCAGTCTCTTTCAAGCAGTTGCCAAGTTGCTACTGCATCACGATTACTCAGTTGGCATTAAAAAAAACCCTAAAGTGATGAATATATATATTTGATAAAGAACAAGGCTACAAGTAGATTTTCTGTTTGAGTCTGAGTATTACACAGGTGAACCAAAATACGACCCTGACTACTTATCACCAGAGCAGAAAGTGCTGGGAACACTTTTATGCCCACAGTTTTTACTTACACATACAACTGCTAATTTCAGGAGCCTTCACACTTGACTGAGCACAACAACCTCTTTCATATTCGTAAATATCAGCTTTCCAGCATGTTGACTGGATTAAAAATAGTAAAACCTAAGAAGATGTTACTCAAGGATAGGAAGAACTATTCTCCAGCTAAAACACAGCCAAAAGTAGGTGGCAGCAGGTGGCATATTTATATCCTCTGGAGTACGTACTTATTCTCAAAAACCAAAGAAGCCATTGCACATATTGACACAAAATAGAGAAGATGTTAAAAGTTTACATGATTTCAAAAAACATTTAAACAAATTAATGGACATCCCCCACCCCTGCTAAGGACTATTAAAGACTATTTAATGCCTTCTTTGCCTCAGTCTTTAATAGTGAGTCCAGTTATCTCCAGGGTACTCCACCCCTTGAGCTGGAAGGTAAGGATGAAGAGCAGAACATACACCCCTTAATCCAGGAGGAAATAGTTAGTGACCTACTATGCCATCTGGACACTCACAAATCTATGGTTCCTGATGGGATCCATCCAAGAGTACTGAGGGAACTGGCAGAGGTCCTTGCCAAGCCACTCTCTATCATCTATCAGCAATCCTGGTCTTGAGAGCACTCACATGGCAAGTCCAGGATAAGAAGGGGATCAGGCCCAGTCAGCATGGGTTTACAAAAGGCAGGTCCTGCTTGACCAACCTGATTCCTTCTATGACCAGGTGACCCGCCTAGTGGATGAGGAAAAGGCTGTGGATGTTATCTACCTGGACTTCAGCAAGGCCTTTGACACTGTCTCTCATGGCATACTCCTTGAGTAGCTGGTGTCTCATGGCTTGGACAAGTGTACTCTTTGCTGGGTGAAAAACTGGCTGGCTGGATGAGCCCAGAGGGTTGTGGTGAATGGGGTTAAATCCAATTGGCAGCGGGTCACAAGTGGTGTTCCCCAGGGCTCAGTGTTGGGACCGGTTCTGTTTAATATCTTTATCAACAATCTAGATGAGGGGATTGAGTGCACCCTCAGCAAGTTTGCAGATGACACCAAGCTGGGAGGCAGGGTTGATCTGCTTGAGGGTAAGTAAGGAGGCTCTACAGAGAGATCTGGACAGGCTGGATCAATGGGCTGAGGCCAATTGTATGAAGTTCAACAAGGCCAAGTGCCGGGTCCTGCACTTGGGTCACGGCAATTCCATGCAGTGCTACAGGCTTGGGGAAGAGTGGCTGGAAAGCTGCCCGGCAGAGAAAGACCTGGGGGTGCTGGTTGACAGGCGGCTGAATATGAGCCAGCGGTGTGCCCAGGTGGCCAAGGAGGCCAACGGCATCCTGGCCTGTATCAGAAATAGTGTGGCCAGCAGGAGCAGGGAGGTGATTGTTCCCCTGTACTCGGCACTGGTGAGGCCGCACCTCGAGTACTGTGTTCAGTTTTGGGCCCCTCGCTACGGGAAAGACATTGAGGTGCTGGAGTGTGTTCAGAGAAGGGCAACCGAGTTGGTGAGGGGCCTGGAGCACAAATCTTATGAGGATCGGCTGAGGGAGCTGGGGCTGTTTACTCTAGAAAAGAGGAGGCTGAGGGGAGACCTTATCACTCTCTACAACTACCTGAAGGGGGGTTGTAGTGAGGTGGGTGCTGATCTCTTCTGTCAGGTGGCTGGAGATAGGACAAGAGGAAATGGCCTCAAGTTGAGACAAGGGAGATTTAGGTTAGATATTAGGAAAAATTTTTTTACTGTGAGGGTTGTCAAACATTGGAACAGGCTGCCCAGGGAAGTGGTTGAGTCACCATCCCTGGAGGTATTCAAAAAGCGAGTGGACGGGGTACTTCAGGACATGGTTTAGTGGGCATGGTTGATGGTTGGACTCGATGATCTTGAAGGTCTTTTCCAACCTAAATGATTCTATGATTCTATGAAAGTGAAAGATACTACCTTGGGCTGGGAAATCCCTTAGGGTGTTTTACAGAGGTGGCTTTTCCTTGTTCTTATATTGCCTATGTATTTGCTGTTGGCAATTTTGGATTTGAGGCATCAAGATAAACAGACCATTGATGGGTCATGTGATAGCCTTTTCTACACTCCTGTTAAGTTTCAGTGTATTTTGATGAGTGACATGTTAACCTACATCAATTACTTCAATGATTGCTACAGAATTTAGCTAAAGAAATGCAACTTTACATTTGCTGATTTTAAAAAAGGGATTTCATTAATAAAGTCTGTGCATAATGCTGTCCCTGGTTAATCAGACAGTCCAGCAAAATCACTAGCTTTTCCCACATTTCCTGCACTTTTCTGTGTATTTTCATTCAGATCAGGGCAAGTTCCCAACTAAACAGAATTACTGCTGAGCACAGTTAACACTCTAACCATGGGTAAAAACATGTCATCCTCACTAACAGTGAGCATAAACAGAAACAGCTTTTAGTTTCATTAAACTAAATAAGGCCTCTCAGACAGTAAAGTATTATTTAAACTGATTAAGCATAGCAGAATCATTCAGAGTATGGATTAGTTAATTTTGTTTTTATTTTGCCTTTCTGAACACGGAAAGAATAACGTCAGCTGTAATTTACCATTGAAAGCTGATATCCGTTTCTGACTTAAAGAAATGATGTTGCTAGTTACTTACAGGAGCTTTGCTGTTTTATTTTGAAAGGAAACACCTTGTTGCTGGTAGTTACAGAATTGCCTACAGCCTTCAGCTTTGTAAAAAATTTCAGGCCCAATTAAACTTCTAGAACAGTCTCTAGAAATAAACGCAATAAAAATCCAAATCCCCTGGAAGACCTTGTATATTAGTCTCTGACAGGGGAATTCAAATGGTCAGATTCTCCACTGGTGCTCACGATAAAAAATGGCTTAAACCCACGAGCAATTCTGGGGCTGGGGCAGGCACGCAGCACCAAAACACAACGGGTGGCAAAAGCCAAAGCTCTGCAGACAGCAATATCCACTGCGTTTTGCTCAGGCAGACATGTGAGCAATGTTAGCTGACACTAACATGGTAGGCTGACGTGCCTGGGGTACACTGGGGTACAGGGATATGGTCCTCTCTGCGATCCCTTCTTTGAGGGACATAATCTCTTGCAGAGATCTAAAGAACACAGTGGAGACTTACTCATTTTATATCTTAACCACCCCAGCAAGGTTTGCAAAAGAATGCCTTTTGAAACCATCTGCACACTTTAGGTTTGACAATTTTTATGTGAATTAGAAATTGTTATGAATGCCTTTATCATTAAAGTAAGGAGTACAGCATTTTTCTATCTATGTAACATTGGTAAAAGTTGGTGAAATAAGTAAAGTTTAATTTGGGAGAGGAAAATATGTGGGTCATAGGCTAAAATCACTCAGTACAGACTAGTTTCAAGATTTTTGCAGGCTATGGAAAATATATAAAAATCCCATGAATGCATGTGCACTCAGTTATTTTGAACCCTGATAAGCCAATGTCTGAAATTTGATGCACTCCAGGCTGAATTAATTTTCAATAATGAAATTCTAAATGTTATGTAACACTACTTTTGAGTACATCTCTGTCTAAATACAAAGGGATATAGTTTCATTTTAATGCACAGGGGAGTCATATATGTAATGACTATTAACAGCAGTAGATATTATAGGGAAAATATTCTGTGTGCTAAGAACATATGCTATTTTTTTTGACATATTGTATCAGTTGTCATACTACAATGCATCAACAAATAAGCATGTCTAAGAAGAAAATATGAATGTGAATGACAGATAATCACAAATTTAGCCCTTCTTACAAATATAGGAAGGGGTCACAGCTATTCTGAGATACCAATTCTTTTTCTTATCCTCTAAGTTGAGACATGACAATGGTAGGTAGGTTCATGAGCAATGGAGTCTTGGAAGAAAACCAGCTGACAGTGGAAAGCAATTTTAGAGAATCTGAACTACTTCAAAAAACCCACATGAAAACGTGGATTCTGCTAAAATTTCTCTCACTTGGATTTTGGGTGGATTTGGGATTCTAGGAGAAAAAAAATAATTCAAAGAGAGAAACGAAGTATGCACCTTGCAAGGACATGAGGAAGAATTTTTACCATTAAACTCAGAGTCACGTTCCCAGAGCCAGGCACTGGGACGTCAAGCTCCGGGTGTTGTTTAAACAGAGTGCACACACCTGTTCTGCTCTGAAATGCAGACCCACCACTTCCTCACTCAGTAGCATCTTACTGCTTCCATAATTTCACTAAAAATTAGTGGGAATATTCAAGTGATAGTTGAACATAAATAATTGCATTGAGTCCATTCCTAAGCAGACAAAAGGGAGATGGAAATCTAACACTGCTGTTTTGCCAATGCTGAACTTAATACTGAGTGGTACATCCCCAACTGTTTGCAAGAAATTGATGGCAGAAGCAAGAGCTGTGTGCAGATCTCTTGAGTCTCAGTCCAACATCTCTACTACCAGGCTAATATCACTAACACGTTGAAGGTACTCACAGCTTTGTTCTCCTGGGGAGGTCAGTGCACAGTGTCACTTCTTTCCCAATGAATGCTTCGAAAGCAATCATCTCTCTCATTGACAGACATTTCTCTCTGCCAAACTGTTTTTTAATCAATCTCCACATATTTTGAGTTACTTATATTTTCTCTGCCTCCCTAGAAAATATCTTCCTTTTAGAAGCGCATGCTGCTATCCAACATAGATGAGTCACAACTGAGGTAAGGGAAAAGAATATTTTGCTTCTCCAGGGGAGATTACAGCCACTAGCCTGGTCGAATCATTGTTTTGGATTGTAAACAGCATCGTGTAGCCTTCAGTTAAGACCCCTTGTAAAACAGCAAGGCATTCTGCTTTTATATTATCTTACACAAACTGCTATCAACTAGGACAAATTTACAGAAGTCAATCTACACTGATATAAAACCATGCAATAGAAAAGAGAAAAGCTCTAAATACTCTGGTATTGCACCAAATCCAAAGAATAAAAAACTACACACGCATGATCACAAAAAAAGTTTCACCAAATGAGAACAAGATATTCTCACATCCAACACTAGGAAGCAGTGTAACCATGTTTTTAACAATTTGGAAATAATAACTATTCAGGTCAGACTTCTGGAATATTTAAAGGGTGGACCCCAAGACAAAAAAGAAGGAAAAAAAAAAAAGAATAAAGCCATTTCTGTCTGATGACTATATCAACTACTTGTGACAATGAATACCCCTGCAGGAAAGTAAAACTAGAGAGAATTCTGAACATGATGGGAAAGCTTCATGTAAGATATTTTTCTCATGATTAAAGGAGATAAACATTTGCAAGCCTTCTTGCATCCTTCCTGTACACAATTACCAAGCAAAATACAAGACAAAATGCACAGATGACCTGCTACTTCATTATTTTGCACCATACAAAGTGTTCAGTTACAGTTTTTGAAAATTTCTAATGTCTTTGTAGAATGCTTTTGTAAAGGTGTGAGAGGTGTAGCCCATTTATAAGAATTTGAAAAAGATGACAATATCATCATAAAATCGAACAGAACAAAGTTTACCAGATTGGATTTTGGGCTAGATTAATGTTTAAGAGGTGCAAATGCTCGATAACTCTTGCTACCTGTATCAGATTTTGTGATAGTGAGTTGTGTGAGCGTGTCTTGAACAAGAAGAGCAGGTGGTAAATATCTTATCTCTGTCTATAGGGTTAATGCATCCATACTCTTCCTGATCCTTAAGCCCTAAACATGTATTAATTATTTCAGTAGTAAAAGTGTCATATTCTTCACCGAGATTTCATTAAGAAGAAAAGTCTGAAGACTTCAATTCTCTCGCAATTCAAATATCACAAGATTACTTATTGTGGTAATAGCACTTAACGTTTACACCCCTCATTCATCAACTACTTCACAAGCATCAGCTAATAAGGCAGACTTAAAGGTGTTTATTTTCTTTGCCTTCTAGACTAGAAACCCAACCCAGGCAAGTGATTCATTAGTCAAATGCAATAAGTGCCAAATCCGGTACTGTTACTTTCCCTAGCTTTTTTTGCTATCCGAAACCATCCTATTACACTTCTTGGTATATATCCTATTTCAGAAGATAGATAAAGTGAATGCAGTGATTTAATTTCTAAGATGTTTATTACTTTTCCAAGTATTAAATGTAGCTATTTTACATCTTAACCTCCATATAAAAGGTTGGTTATTTTTGAGATATTTCTAAACAAAATTGTTAGTTTGATAAATGTTTCATCAATTCCATCATTTGAAAATATGTTGTTGGTTTTATATTGGCACATATAATGTACTTCTCTTATATAACTACATATGCTTATCTCCCTTACATCTCTTCTAGGCAGAAAGTTTCAAAAATAGATGTTTTGTACAAAATTGTGTTTCTTTTCAGTCCTTATTTATACTCTTAAAAAACCTGTACTCCAAGTGATATTATGAACACTTCTCAGCTCTTCTGAATCTTTCATATTTTTCTTTCTTGCACATTAAGACATTTTACTTGTTCTTTCTAATTTAATTTCAGTAGTTTTGAAGACTGCTGACTAAGCCCTTAGCAAAACATGCTGCTGGTGTTTATTCTAGCCTTAATGTAAAAATGTCATTGAAATTCACATACACACAAAGGATGGGTATATACATCGCCTAGGAGAGTTTACATGACCTCCTAGACAGAAGGGTCATCACTAGAAGGTACATTAGGTTTAGCTGGGTAAACAGACTCACCCACTCCCATTTCATGTCTGTCTCTGCTATCACACAAAACACATACTGCCAAATTAGTAGCACTAATACACTTTTTATTACAGAAATGATTGTAGGAAAATATACATTCTTATGCAAGCATAAAGACTTTAATACTGGGTAGGTCAATGCCAAAGATTGTGTAAGTCAACCTGTTAACTGAGGGAAGAGCTAGAAACAAAATAGGACAAACATAATAAAGGAGAGGGAGAATAAAGATAATCTGGGAGTGCATCCCAAGGCCTCTGTGAAGGCTATAGCAAAAATTGCTAAAACTGCAGTTAGGACTTCATTCAGACTTAAGACTCTGAAATTCTCCCCAAGCCTTTTGGTAAGCTTGCTGTGTGTGTTTTGGGGGCAGGAGGAGGGAAGACTCCTTTACAAATTAATGCATTTTAAAATTTATGCGCTACAGTAATAATAAAACACATTCTCTAAAGCAGCAATACTGTGATTTCTTCCCCCTCAATGAACTCTTTTAAATATAGGAAACAAGATTAAAAGATGGTACCATGTATCATAGCAAGCAGTATTAATGATATGGAAATAAAATATAGTCTGGCTGGCAGCATTCCAGCCTTCTTGGCTACTTGTCAACTCTCTGATGTGATGATACGCTGCATGAGACTTGTCTCCATATCTTCTATATGTAACCCTTATCTGACAGGGGCCTAAACAATGCCCTTCAGAGGAGACAGATTATGAATGCGGCAGTTTGCATTTCAAGCTAAATTCCACAATTAAGTATAATTATGTGCCATATGTTTTCATCCTTTCAATTTTGTGTAGTCTTGAAAACTAAGTAAATATGTAGGCGTCTAAAATAATGGAATGTGTCACTGCCATGATGCAGCATCTGTGGTATACTGCAGTAATTCTAAAATGAAAATACAATCAATATAATTATTCTAAACTAAGTTATCTGAATTACAGGATAGTTACCATATGTATGTGGAACAGTTTTGACGCATACTTTTTACTATATTCAGGTCCCACTTCAGATCTCTAAAATATTAAAGATCACAAAGGAACCAACAACAGTGCTCCCTAAAACCAGTACAATTTCCCAAGGAAAACAAAAGAAGATACAACTTCTTCTCATATGTTTACAATGATAATATTAAGAATTATGGTTTCATTCTTTCTTATTCACCCATTCAATGACTGTATGCCTTGGCAAGCTTGCTTCTAAATGAATTTCATTTTATAAAAAGAACTAAAAATCAAAAGATAATTTTTTATTGAAAAGCTTTTTATATAAACCATTGATTCATTTAACTGAAGACTGTGAGACTACCTAAATGTGCCCGTCCTTGCAAAGCATGAATGCTTTTGAAGCTAATGTGATGAAAACATCTTTCCTGCAGAAGCCAAGGCAGAGTTACTCATTACAGTGGAAGTTTTTGGCCATAGTAATTGCAGCACAATTGCTAGTAATCTCAACATAAGCAAACAAACATATTCACATTGACTGAGAGACATTCCACAGGTGAACACAGGTGTACCCCCAGCTCAAAGTGTTATCTTGTCTTCATTTTCCTCTGGGGAAGGCTCACACTCAGATTCAGTTTGAGCTGAAGCTCTAGGTAACATTATGGCTCTTTTGAAGCCAGTTCCAGGGCTGACTATAAGGGGGCTAGGATTTCATGTGCTAAATTCAAATACTTTTATTTAATTTCTCTGTTTAGACTTGGTTTTGTGGTGATTTTTGAGGCATTTTCTTGGTTTGGAGGAAATACTCACAAGTTCAATTAACTAATTCTCAGATACATCCAGGAAATTACAACATTTTCTTTTTTAAAACAAAGACGTTTTAAATGCCATGCAAACACTACATTGCAGAACACATCACTGAAATCCTTAGAATTGGAAAGCGGTTTCATTTACAGAAACAAAGACTCCAAGACTGAAAACTAAGTGTTTTAAAACAGGATAACTCTAGTAGAGCAGACATATAAGCAGTTAACTTAGTTGACAATGCAGCCAAGAAATTGTCCTGCTCTTTTATCAACCTGATCCTGAGAGTATTTGGCTTTGCATATAAAATATATACCTATGCAGTTTTAATGGAACTTGAAAAAATAACTAATGAGCCCTATATATGCACAATGTTGCCCTACTTCCAGTAGAATAAATATGAAAGCAGGGCCTTTTTTGATTTTTATTTTAAGAATTGTGCATAAAAATGGACTCATAATGGAAATGCTATTGCAACCATAATTGCACTACAGCATCAGCTATGACCTGGCTTTTCTGACGTGTTTCCTCACAAAAACTGCTCTAATGATTTTTATCTGGTACTTTACATGGCATATTTAAGTCCAGCTTTAAAATAAGCAATATGCAGAGAAATACTTCATCATAAGGAACGTAGCTGAAGACTGTGTTAATTAAGTGTTCAGGGCTCTCTACAATTAGTGGCTTTATTTTTCCCCAAATAGTTTTCAACAGAAATGACAACTACATAGTTACTATTAGCTGTTGTATACTAATAACAATTAACATCCACTGTGGTAGTTTGTATACACAGCAACATGCTAAAAGATATTCCTAGTAATGGAATAAAACTACAGAACAAACCAACAATGCTCCATTTTCTAAATCAGCAATGAAAGAGAGAAAGAAATGTGGTTTTAAAGACATTTGGAAATGCTTCTTCCATAATGGATACAGTTACTGGAGCACTGTTTTTTTTATTATTAAACCTTCACCCTAGAAAAAAAACATTCTAGGAAAAAAACAAAAAACAATGAAGACAAATTCTGTACAATGACCTTGGAGTCCTACTGCAGTTAACACTCTTACTACAAATGAGCACCAGTTAAATAAAATTTTTAAATGAAGACTGCAAGGAAACGTACCACAAATACGATCAAAAATTATTCTTCATTCCTACTAAAGATTCATCACGGTAGCCAAAAGTCATATAAATATAAAAAACCCTTTTGTTTTCAGAGTTTGAACAACTAATGTTCTTGGGTCTATTGGGATGTCCAGCTACTAGCTGAATCCCACTAATTCTTGACCTCTACCACTACTTGACCTCAAGTTTCACAATCTGCTTATGAGCATTTTAATATGGAATAGAACAATTCAAGATTAAAACACTATGACTTTAATGAAACACTGCACTTCCATTAAGCTGATATGCTTTTCACTGAATTTTTACCGTTGGCCTAAAATGCTGCACTTGTTTTATAAAGATAACACTTCTCAGTCTTCATCTTGCAACAGATTCCAAAATGAACCAAAGCTTAAGAGTGTGATACTGAACCTCCCAAATACTTTCTAGAGAAGGCTTTTCTTCTTTTCTTAGATCTTGCACAAGCTGCACCTTCAAAAAAGTAGTTAAGATAGCACGTGTGTGGGGGGAGAAAGGGGAAACAGTAAATCAGTTAAAGAGGTAAAAGCAATGAGAAAAATTTAGCAAAGTCACAAGAGCAGAGCAAGCAGAATGAGTCAAGGCAAATTTGGAGCTCAGCCAGGAATCACTGCATTCCTGTAGCGTGAATGCAGGTGTATGATATGACAGAAAGAAATAAATAGTAGGACCTTACAAAATCAGTAGAGAAGCTAATGCAAGTGATGAGCAGAATCCAACAGATCTGTTAACTTTCTCAGCATTTTCAGACACTACATTGCCTGCACACCCTGCATCAGTCTCTGGAGTGTATTTTCTATCTCCCTCCCACTCTCACTTAATTAGAGAGTTCACGCTATCCTGAAATCCCATAGGAACATGCCTCGGTGCCCAGCAGCAGAGTTCAAGAAGCATTTCATGGCTCAGAGCCGGAACTGAGAGCTCACAGTCAGCCTGGTCTCTCTCTGGTAATTCTAAACCAGTTCTGTTGCATAAATCTTTAATTAGCTTACACACTCTTTCCATTGATCACTGAGATGGTATTTAATAAGTTTTGCCCAGGAAAAGATTAACTAGCTATGATCTCTTTAGATTAGAAAGGAGACAATTAATTGATGATATGACAAACATATAAATTCATTATTACCTAGAGCAGGTTTCTCTCATTACTAGGCAGACAGGGTATATTAAGCTTCTGTACCACCTTGTTTGTTTGTTTACCAATAAAGGCAATAAAGCTTCCACTTTCCCCTTCCTTCAGTATTTCTAGCGCACTAGAGCTTTAGGGTACTACATGGTCTGAGCTGCAAGAGAAAAGATTGTGTTAAAGTAAAATGAAGACAAAAGCCTATGGTCTTGGCTAGACTATGAGGTGATGCGCATAAGCATCAGAAAACAGAGCAAGGTATCATGAGATGCATACAGTGACAGTTTACTGTTGTTACAGCATTGCATGAATCAGCCAGTGAGGGATTTTGCACAGAACAGTTTGCTGGGGACCCCTCTTGTTTTTTCTCTCTCAGTTCTCACTGATAATGGAACAAAATACAGCAGGTGGCTGGGGCTCCATCTGGGTCCAGTGCTTAACATTATCATCCCACAGTAGAAAACCACGGTGAGCCCACATTTGGGATACTACGTACAATCAAAGGTAGTATATAGCAGAAACAGAAATAATACAGGAAAGAGCAACAAACTTGATGGGAGACAGGCAGCAGAGTTTGTATGAGGAGAGATAAGATAGCCTAGGACTCTTCAGGTGGTTTTGAATCTGAGGCTTGACCACTTTATTTGATGCTGTCTACTACTTTTGAAAAAATCTTCTCCATGCCATTCTTTATTTTCACGCCTTTCAACATTTATTTCCTAACAACGAACCAAAATGAATTCTTTTTCATACAATGCATGCTTAAATTGAAGCCCTCATTGCCAGAAAACCTTGTGAACATCTAAAGTAGAAATTGTGACTGATCAATGAGGCCTTGCAGTGGAAGAAGGCTCTGAGGAGACAGGCAAAGGCTTTGTGCTCATGAAGCTCGTGATGGGATGTGGGGAGTGACCGTCCACTCCTGATGCAATGAAAGTTGAACTTGCCTCAACACAGAGGGGTCCAAGGGTAGCCTTTAGGCTACATCAGCTGTCTTCCTGAGCTAGCCAGACTGGTGAGATGCAGGTTAATATGCATGGCTCAGCCCAGCACAGACTACAAAAAGTAAACAACTAACAGAACTTAGAAGAGAGCAAAGGGCTTGAGCTGGTTTGAACCCATGTACTCCTTCCCAGCAGCTAGGGACACGCAGCCATAGTACTGGGATCCAGCTGTGCATTGCAATTGTTACATGCTGTTAAGTGCACTTATATTTTGATCTCATGCACTGCTGCATCACTATGTGAAATCAAAATCCCATGTCACGTCAGGTATTGTCAAGTAAGTAAATCTGATATTAAACATCAAACCCTTCACGTGTGGAATATCAAAAATAACCTGGTCAGAGAGAAGTGGACTCTTGACATTAATGCAGTCCAACGTGGTTAGATCACTTAAAGTAAGAAAAAGCCTTTAAGGACTATTAAACACCATTATTCAGTATAATCTTTCATCTGAAATTCCCAAACCTGCATGTGAGGGGAAATACCATCTTATAACAGTTCTTCTTCTCTAAGGTGCTGGCCAGTAAAAAAACAGCTGGCCCTTTAGCCTGATGCGGTTCATTGTTCTTGCATGGGATAATTCAGAAGCTCTGAAGTAGGTATCTGTTCAGTTTGTTCACTGGGGGGGTGCAGGGACATGGGGGGTTGACAGTGAAATCTGGTTGTTTGATCTCAATTTTCATCTTCTGTGTGTAAGTCAGTTTTTGATAGGTGTCGTGGTTTAACCCCAGCCAGCAACTAAGCACCACGCAGCCGCTCACTCACTCCCCCCCACACCCAGTGGGATGGGGGAGAAAATCAGGAAAAGAAGCAAAACTCGTGGGTTGAGATAAGAATAGTTTAATAGAACAGAAAAGAAAAACTAATAATGATAATGATAACACTAATAAAATGACAACAGCAATAGTGAAAGGATTGGAATGTACAAATGATGCGCAATGCAATTGCTCGCCACCCACCGATCGACACCCAGCTAGTCACCGAGTGGTGATCCCCTGCCCCAACTCCCCCCAGTTCCTATACTAGACGTGACATCCCATGGTATGGAATACCCTGTTGGCCAGTTTGGGTCAGGTGTCCTGGCTGTGTCCTGTGCCAACTTCTTGTGCCCCTCCAGCTTTCTCGCTGGCTGGGCATGAGAAGCTGAAAAATCCTTGACTTTAGACTAAACACTACTTAGCAACAACTGAAAACATCAGTGTGTTATCAACATTCTTGCATACTGAACTCAAAACACAGCACTGTACCAGCTACTAGGAAGACAATTAACTCTATCCCAGCTGAAACCAGGACAACAGGATACAATACAACACTTAGAGCTTGCATCCCATGACTATTCAATATATTTGGTAAGTGTTGCAAGAGATCTCTTCAAAGTCTCAGCAGTCTAAACAAAATGTCAGTTATGATCTTCTTAATATGCTCATTTATTAATGTGTTTGTAAAATGTCAACAGATCAAGAAGGGACAGTTTTTCTTTTTCACACAGACTTTTCTGTTTAGACTTGTCATGTCATGGTCTGCCAGGTCTTCCCTTTCACTAATGGACTAGGCTGAAGTATGTGGTTTGGAGGTCAGCAGTCCCCTGGTTCAAACACAGACATCTGTAAAATAAGGATGCAGTATCTGTCACTCTCCAGTCCCCTGAATAAGAAAAACATGCATATTTTTCACAGCCTTTCATTCATTTTATACTCCAGTTCTCTTAGCAGACTTGAATTTGTCCTATTTGATCTTTTTACAAGTGTGAATAGTCTGAGAAACTCTCCAAATGCTCAGTCATTATTGCCAAAAGAGGGAGGTACTTCTTCACAACCTTCAGTGTCAGCATACAGTTCATTTAGCTGCTTATCACTGTAACTTCCTTGATTTCCTATTTCTACATAATCAACACATTTCTTACTTAAAGAAAGGTTTTTATATGAATACTCTAACAATAGCTCTTTTAATGTGTTTAAATGAATCTCAATGAGGCCTAAATGACAACATCAGGAATCTATTTTCTACTACCTTTTAGCAGTTATCCAGATTGACTTCACCTCTGGTGCATACATTGATACAAGAATTACAGCTAAAAAGAGTTTATCTGGTTTTGTGGTAGACAATTTTTATACTATCATTGCTGAAGACATATGTAAATGTCAAGCACTCTCTAACATTAGAATAACTATACTTTTGATTAAAAATTGAATTTAAAATTATTGAAAAATAAACCACTCGGCGATTAAACTAGACAGAAAACAAATTAAATTCTACCTTATTTTGTGACAGTTAATAAATCAACTTTAAACAAATTAGTGCATATGCTCAGAACAATCCTGTCTGAAAAATAATCTTCTGAGTTCATGGGAAGTGACGGTTTAGCAAACAAACTTAATTTCAGTGTTTTCACAAAGAAGGAGTATGAAACAAAATACTTCCTGCATACGTCTATGGACTCACACCTTCAAGTTAAATTCTGTCATAATCAACAAGCAGAACATTTGACAAATTCCATTTGCTATTTCTTCTTTTTTTTTAATCTCTTGTCACTCTGCAATTCATCATGCTAAAAGCTTTGATCCCTAGCGTTGAGCAGACACGATTTCCTAAATGACTAAAACTTATAGGCAAGTGTTTCCTTTTAGAGCTGTATGTAAATGCAATGTTAAATTTTATTTTTGTAATCTCTTTAATCAGAAACAAGGGAATTAGCCAGCTGTTTGGAACTCATGTTAAGATGTAATTAAGCATCTGATTGAATTTCAGTGCATATCAAACAGCAAAGGCTAGTATTTGCACACAAGACAGATCACTTTCATTAAAATAAAAATCTCAACAACTGACAACAGAAAGGGTTTACTCCAATGGTTTGTCTCTGAGATATCCCTCCACAAGAAAGCACACAACAGAATGGCAAAAAAATTTGCTTTATGTGTCAATCATACCAATAGGATCCCTTACTGAGTGACACATAGCTTTCCCTTACATCTGTACTGCATGCTACTCCAATACGCTAAGGAATTGCCTGTCTTGCAGGCTTCATAAAGGGAAAAAAAAAAAAAAAATCCCACAAATTATCAAATACTCCAGTGTGGAAATAAGCTTTACTGCCACCTATGCTTGTTTTATTTTTATTTATTTATTTGATGGGGAGGTTTTTTTGTTTTTTAATTGCTAGTGAAAGACCTATTAAAAAGTATTACTGCTGAGGTTTATGTATATATATCACATATAGCCAGGATTATTATATCTGGTAAAACAAAAACCAAATTTTCTCCTTTTCACGCAATATTGTCCAGAGATGAATATTAAGATAGATGAAAATGTATTCTGTTTTTTAATACTAACAGATGAGTACAATAAATAGTAAGCTAAACAAAAACCATAGTTTTATGGTGTAGGATGAAGATGGGTAAACAAATTATTAGAGAAAACTGCTTCCTTAAGTAATTTCATCTCAAGAGAAGTAGAAGCAGCTCCTTGACTATTGCAGTCAACTCTGATTTGGGTCAAAGCATCCATATTCCCTTTGTGCTAGCTAGGAACAAAGCAAAGGCAGGACAGAGTGCCATTAAGGTAGGGTAGTTACTCTCTTTGTCTCCTCAGTTTCCAAGGGTGGAAGTAGGGTTTAATCACCCAGTTGTCCTCTTCCCATGGCATTTCTGCACTTTCTCACTGCTCAGAGGATGGGGCAATGGTGTGATGCTGACTCTTCTAGGGACAGTCTGTACATGCCCCACTGCAGTCCCCTCTGCCAAGGACTTTCACTCGACTCAAGAGAGAACATGGAAAGCAGCTGGCCAGAAAGCCATGTCACATCAGCTTGCAGCATCAAGCGCCAGAGCCAAAAGCCACAGGACAACACAACTCTTAAGACACCAAACTGGTTGCGCCCAGTGTTGCCCAGCCTTATTCAAGCCCCACGTGGAGGTGAGGCTCACAGATCTAACAAATTAGTCTGGTTTTGTAGAAGTCCTCAGTGTATAATACACACAGTGTGACCCCAAAAGATCCTAATCTGGAGACCCAGGGCAGACAGGGAGGGAGAGTAGGGAGTATCCAGAAAATAAGAATATCTTAGGTAAAGGTATTTAAGGAGTTTCTGGCTTGGGGATCTGCATACTTGCTAGATATAAGCACACTGGACACACTCACTGAATTTTCCAGTCCCTATCTTCTTTTGTACGCTACACAGAAGGAATGCATTGGCTATGAGTAACTATGCAACACAAAACAAGTCCCTTATTTGGTAATTCAGAGGAAAGGAATATCACAGTGCAACAGACTACATGTGCAATTCATGTGTATTACTTTGGCTGCTTCTGATCATGACAGCTGAGAAAAAAATCCTTGTCTATGGCTGTCTTGCTATCCCTCTGCAAATTAACAAATATAAAATTTATAAACCAGCTAAAAAATCACAAGTGTTTAGAGATGTATTTGAACATGAACTTGAAAGAGAGAAAGACAATTTTGACGCTGCTTATTTAATTCAGCGCTGTCCCATTCAGCTTACAAGAATGAGTTTTTGTAAATTAAATAATTTTCACTTAAGGGATTTTTTAGGAATGGTTCAGCACAAAGTTTTTAGGTTTTGAGACAAAGATAATTTTAAAAATTCAAAGGATTGTGCAAAGTTTTCCAAAGAATAGCCAAAGTGGTTCTAATTAGAAAATAGCAATTAATAACAGAAAATGGCAATTATTTTAAATCAAATTCTATCTAGTCTAGTTAATATAAGGAAGGTATATATTGCTAGAAAGGAAAAGGCTAATATTGGCATATTATTAAAATGTTGATCAGATTCAACTTTAAATTTTTGAGCAACTATTATTGCTTATACCAAATATCTACATCGCCACTAGAAAATGCCATGGATGAAAGAGCTAGTTCTACAAAACAAGCCAAAGCACATGCAAGCATGAACAAAGAACATTTTGCCCACTCCAACAACACTGAGTATTGTCCACCATAAAGCACTAGCAGCAAACAATATTTCCTAAGATAAAAAACATCTGGGGCAGAATATTGGGCCTTATAACAAAGCAAGCGCACAACCTCCTCTAGAATAAATGATCCTGGAATAGGACATATGCAGAGAAACTATATAACCCTATGTCTACAAGTATACATATAGAAGTACATTAGACACATGCATACATTTGGTCATACTGCAAAATCATTTTCAGCATTGCTTTTGTTCAAAATCCAAAGCATAATATCGACATGGTTATCTAGAAAGATGTCTCTCATAATCAAGACTCTGCCTCTCTTAGCACATCCAGCCATGCCAATCTGAATTCTGCTGATAAAACGGCTCCACTTGCAGAGAATCCATGGCTTAATTTATGGTTATTAGTCTACGTGTGATTGTAAGTAACAGAATAATCCTTTTTATCCACTTACTCTGTTTTCTCCATTTATGTTCCCTTTTTTCCCAGCATCACAGATTTCTTTCTACTGAAGGTTTTAGAAACTAATGTTCTAGATGCTAGGCAATGACGACTGAATAGTCGTCTTCATGCTAAAATGAATCCCAAACCAATTATGACTGTTACTTATCAAGTATGGTTCTTAAACTAATGCTAGTCTGGACTTTTTCCTTCTTCTGTAGAACAAACATTAGATAAATTCTCTTGCCCAAAATAATCTACACACAAAATTAAAGTTACGCTCTCACAGCTACTCTGTAGCACTGGATAGCAAATGCAGCTCTGCAAGTAAAACACACTGTGGTAGATAAGATTTGCTTTCCTCAAACTCTGCTCCTTTTTACAGTATTTAAACGTTATTCCAAAACATCAATTACTGTCATGGGAGACACATTACTCAGTCAATCTGGAGAAGGAATTCTTCAAAAAGTAACTGCTTTTTGACATTGTTTGTAACTTTCACTAAAACATTTGTTAATGTTTGATCTGTGTGAAGAGAGTTTAAAAAAGCTTCATGCATATAGCTCTCTAGGCCTTTAATTTGATAAAACTAGATCAAAAAATGAGAGTCAGTTATTTTGCATGCGTTTGTTAGCATTTTCCTGAGACTTGGTCAGGACTGCATTTAGCCTAGATCATTGTAATCTTTACTCTGAGACCGATTCCACTACTCACTCTTGCTTCTCAGGTGCTTTGTGCAACACTAATACCTGGATCTCTTGTGATGGAACAAGATCTAGTCAAGCACTATCTCAGTGAACAGCAAGAAGAAAACTGACCTATTGGTATGAAGCTAGGAAGTTAGTTGATAAGGAACAGCATTTCATTTTAGCTTTAAATCCTCAGGTTCTGGAGTTGCATGATTCTGTTAAGCTCTCAACCTTTATTTACTAACCTGTCTGACGAGACTGAAAAAAATGTGACACTTAAATAGAAAGAACCCAAATCATTGAAAAGGAAAATAAATGGCATTTTTCTCAGTCTATCTCATGATTTTTTTAAAACTTTGGATAGACAATGTTGCCTGTATATGATATTTTCAGTTTTAATTACTTAAATTAATAACTACTTTTCTTACGGTTCCCAAGTGAAGAGCAAAAAACAAATCAAAGATCAACTCTGATGCAACCATGCTTCAGGTCAGATAGGGTTCCCTCAGGCAGCCCATATTGATTCTAACAATGATTCCATAAAGTATTACTGGAGCAGAAGGTCTGCACACGTTTCCTGAATTATCAGTTCCTTTTCCCTACTTCATATCAGTGTTTGTCCCTCAATAGTTTTCCCAAGCCAAAACAAAACACAGAAACCTCCTCCCTTCCTTAGAAGATCTTAAAACTCCATTTAAGAATTTGTCCACAGATGAGTGCAGGTGCTGTTAGCAAGAGTTTAATATAGTGCCTAAGTAGTAACTAAGGTTGACATGTAACTTTAGTAACATGTAACATGCTAACCAGCCTGGCTTGTTTTGTTGTTATTTTATCAGTCACTGGCAAGACAAGTGAATCTTCCAACTTTACGAACAATAACTTTTACACAGGAAGTTTTGGGACCATGCATGTGCATGGCAATGGACATGAGCATGCACAACATACTCCCATCCCTCAAAAGTACTAAGGACGCACAGCAAATCTTCTCATTTCCTGAAATGACTGTGTGGTTTGGGGGTTTTTTAGCATCCATGTGATAAGCATAATGCCAAGTCTATGACTTGCTAATGAGCACATCCTCAAGGTATGAAGATTGCAAAGGGACTTTTTGTTTCCTTGCCAACACAGAGTATAAAATGTAATACTTAAAGCTCCTTTTGTACTGGTAAAGGTAACTCCAAAGAATGCACTATGAAGAATGAGCCTTTTTATCACAAAAGGCAATGGTATGTTTTACATATATATGAATATGTACAAGAAAAATTAGTTAACAAGTGTTTTTAAAAGTTCTATAAAAACAGTGATGTATATTTTTTTAGTGACTGAGATTATCATCAGGTCTAAAATGAAAGCATATTAAGATATGTAGGTACCCTCGTTAAACTTTTCTGTAGTTTATAAAGCATATAAAGCATACAAAAAAGCATATAAAGATAACATTTTCTGCTTCCTCCTTAGCCAAGTTCTTGATTGACCTCTTCATAATCAAGGAATCAGATTTAAATTCAACACTACCCCTTTTTTTAAAAGCCTGCTAAAATCTTGGGTTTAAAGTTTAGAAAATACAAAGAAATAAATACCACACTTCATACTGCCTCACAGCTAAGCCTCAGAACTAGGGAAATACTGGAATTTACAGTTTGTCTTTGCACCTGTAATCAAGCACATGATCCAGACATAACTTTAGTACAACAGTCATCATGTGGCAGTAAGTTGTTCCCAGCATCCTGAATCATTTTGTGCAGAGTCCACTTTACAGATAAGTCCGAACCATTACGAACTCAAAGAAACAGTTTTCTGTCAGGTATGTTTCCCTTGTTACAGGAGTTAGAAAGCATGAATAAGGTACACAGGTGAGCACAGAAAGAGCAGTTCTGGGGTTAAACTTGCCAAAAGAAATGGATAGGAACTCTGTCTTACGTGGGGATAGCCAAGTCATTTAAAGCTGAGTTCTCGCTAGTGATCTCTGTCCATTGCTCATACGCAGGTCTACACACAGCTCTGTAACACCTGACTGCCAAAACTGCCCAGCACTCAGGGCTGCAATTGAAGACAGTGAGATCTGTGCTCTGAATGCTTCAAAAGCTACAAAAACTAGGTCCAGGGTGTCCCTAGTGGAAGATACAAAGTAGGTACTTCTGATCTAATCCTCTCTGCATTTCAGGTCTTCATTTATAAATGAGGATAACAACATCCCTTTTACCTTGCTGGAGTCATGTGAACATAAGTTCAAAGGTATTTCTAAATCACTCAGATACTTTTGGAATGAGCAAACTGGAAAAGACCATTAGAAAATTAATAGTTGTCTTCAAAGCTAAGCAGTAAATTCAGCCTATATCCATACAACCAAGAACATTAAATGAGCACTACCGATTGTTTTAATCACCCTTCGTCACATTTCTATTGTAATAGCTATTCAATAATAGCTATCGGTTTTATAGGAGTATTTCAGAAAAAGTAGCTGATGACATGGTTTGGCACACAGATTTTATGGGTGGGCATTTGGGATTGTCACTCACTTTGACACTAAGTCAAAAATTAATTGTACAGATTATTCTGAACAAATGAAAACAAAGTGTTTCTGTTGCAGTGTTATGTGTTTCATATATAATGAACAGACCAATAAAACTACTTGACAAGCACCTAGGAGGTTTTAGTAATTTTTAATTTTAACTGTTATACTTATCTTGCTATATGCAACATAATTTAGTTCTGCAATATACACACAATACTTCCTTGAGTCTACTTGACTTAGCCTGGGCGAAAGAAAAAGATCTAAATGATAAGGGGGTTTTCCTCTATTTAAAACTTAGAAGTGATAATGTTATTACTTTAACACAATTAATGTGTTATGGGGAGACCCTCCAGGCTGCAGCATTTCCCAGCTACTGCTACAGTGAATGCTGTGTATGCTCTGTTGGAAATTGAGATCTCCTTTTTTTAACATTCAAAACATCATCGAGTTCACATAATCTTTATTAAAAATAATGATAAATTATTCCTTCCCCTGTAACAAAACATATTTTTTCCTATTTCTGTTTCTTTGGTTTTTTCTTACAGTTACAAAAGCAATATTAAGTTCAATACAAACTTAACAAAGCCAAAGCTGTATCTATTGTTCCTGCTCATGCATGTTTTCCTTTGGGGTTGACATCTCTATTGCTCTTTGAAAGAGTTCTTACATTAAAGACTGTGCTTGCCACCATACTCTCTCTCCCTCTCATGCACACAGGTATACACACATGCACACCCAAGGGTGGAAAATTTCTAGCAGCAACCAAAAGGACTAACTTTTTTAAAAAGGAACATCATATTTTAGCTCTGCAAAGTTACATATATTTTTCAACCAATTGGAGCCAAATGTAAGTTCATATACCCAATATTGCCCCCCTCCCAGCAATTAATAAAGTAGTGCGGATATTTAACTGCAAAGTTGATCATCCATTTACGTCCTCACCATAAACCAGTAGAAACTGACACAAAACGAAGTTTTTAGGTTTTATTCGCTATATACAGTTTGCTGGTAGTTTCTGGCCATGTAGCCAACAACAACAGCTTTCTTCCATCAGCAAATTATCTAGCAGTAAACTGGACATATAGCATCTTTAATGTTGACTTATGAGGACTGACAGTTAAACATCCTATTACTCGGGGTTGACCATATATCCTTAAATGCATAAAATAAAAGGAAGATAGAAGATACAGAACAGCACATTTTCCAGAAAGCATCACACTAAAACATTTCATCTCTGCTATTAAAGGCATGATACAAGTGTCATAAAAAAGTTGCTTATATGTTTAAGCTGTCACTAAATTGATTAATGATTAAGAAGAGGTGAACAGTTCAGCAGAGTTGAGTCTGAATCTAATACATACCAAGGCACTAGCATTTTCTGAACAAAAACGATCTTGGTTTTATTAGCTAGGTTCAGATTTGATGGGATGAACCATTCACCCAGACATAGTCATAATTCAAGAGAACTATAAGCAACAACAAAATGTCTTTTCTACGTTGGCATTTTATATATAAATGGACAAACATAATACGGGTCAAATCCTCCCCTTTGCATTTAGAATTAAAATGCTTGAAAACAGAACACAAAAAAAAAAATTATTAAATTACTATATTCTCATCAGAGTAGCAGTAGTTGTCTACCATAATGCTGCACAGCTTCCCCATTAAATCATCTTAGGAAAAGAAATCATTCAAATAAGGAGCCTTTTTGAAGATGACTAGTGAAATGGGGAATATTCAAATCTACCAGAACCCTATCCACAGAGCTCTATGCTTAATTTCAAAATACCCTTAGGTTTCCTTACCTATGGAGCACTGGGCTGTCAACAGTTTCCCTCCTGGCATATTTCTGGGTATGAAACATGTAGCCTAAGGATGGAATTTGCCCACCTCTCTCCTTGTCTCTCATCTCTCTCTCTAACTGAAGCACATGAAACATGCAGGATCTAACAAATGAATGTTTAAAGGGCATTGAAAGAACAATTTAGAAGTGTATTTGCAGTTTCTAGAAAGATGTTTTTAATCACTCATTAACTACAGTTATCACATTAATCTGTGACAGTGTGAACCAGCAAGGATATGGACCATGGCCAAGTATATTGGTAGAGGAAAAAGGGACTAATGAAAATTTAGAAGGAATATGTTAGATAGAAAACAATAGGACTATATTATATGATAAAAAGCAACAGAGGTAAAATCTGACAATTAAATTGCTTAAATATTCTCAAAATAAGTTCTGAAAATGTTCAATACAAAAAGTATGAAAAATGAAAATATATTTCAAGGCACACTATCTCAAAACTTGTTAATAAATTTTCAGTTGTTACCAATTCCATGGGTACCGTGAATTTGTAATAATTAATATTGTGCAATAATTAATATTGTGCAATAATTAATAATTAAAATGTTTAATAATTAATTAGCTTATTGGGAAAGGATCAGTGCCTATTAGCATGTATTTGAAGCAGCAGTAGTTGTCAGGATACTCTTGTTTCCTAAGACTGGTAAAGTGTATCCATTTCCTTGTGTGATTATAATTATTTGTTTAAAGGCAGGCATCGCAGGCATTAATTAGAATTGTTATGATAGATACTATACAAGCGTATGTGTATCTTATGCTATCTGTGCCTGAAAACCTTTACATTCCAACTGAAAAGAACAACAAAATGATTATAAAACAAACAAGGGGGAAATGAAGACAGTCAGAGAGTTCAATAACAAATCCTTTTGCTTGTGAAAAAAAACATATGCATAAATAATGTATTCTCTATCCTTTAATGTATTTTTGTTTCCAAATGCCAGCTTCTATTTGATCTGCTCTTCAATGATTTCTCACTAATATCACCGCTGAGATAGATTCTGATGCAATCAATGTTCACAGTAAAAAGTGAGCAGCCTCTATCTGCTGTTACTTTGGAAACTTTCAGAAGTACAGGTTTCAGTAGACCTGTCTTATGAAGGAAGTGTACACACTGCAGTTATAATGCAAAACATTGCCAAAAGTGGCTCTCTGGTCATTACAGCTAAGCCTTATACAAATAAAAGCGTACTTAAAATTTGAGAATCAGATCAGTCTATTAACCAGGACACACATTTATATATTTAAGGATATTTAAGGACATTAAATAAATTCCAGTAATGAAGTTAAATTAACATGCAGAAATTATGCATGAATATATGAAAGTACTTTAAACTTGATTAATAAAGCCTGGAAGATAATTACATTAGGAATCAGTAGCAAAGATAATTCTGTGTAAAAGAACAAAATTCATCAAAAATTTTAACAAATGGATGAAGGATTAAACATAAAAATCCAACTCAGTTACAGCCTATGGCCCCAATCCAGCAAACCACTTAGAGCCTAAGTTTAGTTTTATCAAAGTTAACAGACCTCATCAGTCTAAAGATAAGCATCTGCCTAAGGCACTTTCTAGACTGGGGCCTATAGATTCTGTGCAACTACACTGAAACACAACACATTTGCCTTGTAATAATTACATATTTAACTAGTAATTAAAATACTATCTGTTAAAACAAAGTGTACTTGAAAAGGCTTTGGTGAAATGCAAATGCTTATCTTTCTATCACTGTTACATGCAGTGTGATCTGGAAAATTTTCCAGGAAGCTAAATAAGAGATCTCTGATCTCTAATCACAGAAAGACAGGATGCATTCTGCAACCTTTTTTTCATAATTTGTGCCTCTTAGGAGCATATATAACTATTGGAAAAATCTTTCCATGATGGTTGAATCAAATTAAAACATAGCCACTCCGCCAGCATTTAATTTTTGCTTCAACTTTTTAGAACAGAAGAAATATCCAAACCAAATACCAAAATTAAGTCTTTTGGGATAGTAGTAAGACCACTAGCATTGGCTCTGGATATCAGCAGAGACCTCTGCTGAAAATTAGGGAGTAAATCATATCAGTAATTATGTTTTACACTGAAGATAGAGCTTAGAGAACAAATGCTGCCTTTAGGAGTAGGCATATCTGGATGTGATAGCTGACAATCTCTTTACCACTGAATCACCAGCTGGTGACACTTTTTTAGACATGGCTTCATTAAGAAGAACAAACAAACAGAATAAGGTATTGCAAAAATAACCTTGATCAATTATATGTTGATTAACTGTAGAGATATGCACCTAATAGAAAATGCACCTGTAAACAAACACTTAAGAAATGCAAACTCATTATGGAAAAAAGTGCAATAGAAAAACCTGAAGACCAGACTGTGCTATTGCTCTGGAATGTTGAAGACAAAGATGAAAAAGAAAAACAGAAATTGTTTTCCAGCTAAGAGGTAACCCTACCAGAGGATGAGCCCAGGCAGGACTAGCTGAACAATGGCAGGCATATGTTCATATAATTCCTTTTTTTAGGGCATAAAAATTGAGAAAATCTGAGAAATTGCGAATGCATTAAAAAGTATTTTTGTGTTTTCTAATAGTATTTGATAAAACAAGGTAATATTACATTGAAATTTCACTTGAAGTATTTTTCTTCCCCCTTTGGCAACTGTAACAGAAACAAACAAGTAAGAGTTGACTTCACCCAATGGCTTGGTGACTCAGCGTTTGATTCATTAAGGAGAAGGCTGTGGTGGTAGTTGTCTTCCCTTCTTATAACAGTCCAGTATCTTGAGTAGGAGGGTCCCTAGAAATGTTTCAGTTCCTTCACTGAGCAGTTTCAACACATGAGATTTTATCTCAGGGAAGTGACAAATGTTTGAAGCACTAATGGTGGTAGGAACAGATATGGACTGGACATGTTCTCAATTCAACAGTTTTAAAAAGGAGCAGGGCTAAAGTCTGAAGATTGGAAAGATGTCCTAACCACCACATTAGACAAAAAGGGTCTTCTAAAACACAGGTATTGTTACCTCAACTCCAGAGGATAGACATTTTTACTCTATTGCATACAGGGAGACATTCCTGGATGCAATGGAGATTCTTCTTTGCATGGTATCGTGTAGAGTTTTTACATAGCCATAAGTTGAAAATATATAGAAACATTTGGTTTTTTGTTGTTTTTCATTTCATTAAAAGCGTTTGAACAATAACATGTGTTCACAGAAAATACACAAAATATTACTCACCAGAAACAACTATCCATATGGAAGAAAACTGTACACATGACTTAGGTTAATTTGTTGGACACAGTTTAAGTAGCTAACTGTTAAATCTTTTTAAAAAGAATATGCACCCTATTACAAATTATTCCACTTTTCAGTTAAATTTTTGATAATTCACAATTTGTGTCCATATTAATTTAGTTAACTTGTAAAAATACTTGATGGGGAGGACCTAGGCAACGTGTTCATCGGAACTTGCATGTAAGAGCTCTCTTTTTCCAGATGGTGGCCAAGACAGGAAATAACACTGTCATGATGCAATTCCAGAGGATGTATATAATCAGAAACTGCCAATCCTGCCTCACAAAAAACCCCTTCGTAATATGCAATTCTATTTGAGATTCCCTGCTGTGAAAGCACTGTTTGTCTACACCAACAATATTCAATTGATTACTTTGGAAAGTGCTTGGGTTGGGGTTTGATTGGCACTATACCACTCTTCAATTAATGCATATTCCATTCCACTCTAAAAAACATTCTCTCTACAGCAAAGTCAACAAACAAATAAGCAGGCTCACCTATGAAATCAAGTATATATCTATTATTCTCAACTTCAGTAATTCTAACAATTCTATTATTTTAAAGTATCAGATACACTGTGTGGAAGTTACTTCCTTTTTAAGAACCAGAACACTTTTGATGTTTCAGTAAGTTCTTATTTCTACAGCATCTACAAAGACTGTAATATTTGTTTCAACAGTGAAAAATGTTTTAAAAATAGAGTGAGCATAGCTTTCAAATAAAATCCACAACAGTCACTTTGTCTCAGGTTCCCCCAGCTGGGTTTTAAAATTATTTTTAGCCTATCTCGTCAGAACTGTGGAAAAAGAAATTATTTCAAATAAACAAATGGAAACATGGCTTTGTAAAAGGTTTCTTTCCTTCCTGTTGTTAAGTCAGAAAGAGACTGCTAGTTCAGCAGGTGTGAAATTCCAGTTTAAGTACAAGCTACTCTAATTTCACAGTTGAATCGCAGAGTTGCCACAGAGTCCCCATTGAGCAAATTTCACATTTGCATGCATTCAAGGTCATTACTGAAGGTGATCAAAATGAGACTCGACACCTCCATTTATTTATTGTCAGAGAGTGGGTCTGAAATTTGCAATGACTCTAATCATTCTGATTCCATGTCTAAGTCAAGGTTATTGCAGTCTTGTCTTGCCTTGTCAAAGAAAAATTTCCACTTCTAAAACACTAGCTTTCAATAACTCCCATCTTTGATCAGATTTCAAGCTTAATAATTCTGACACAGATACTACACAAGCTGCTTGTACAGCGCTTCATCAATTCATATTATTACCTCTCATTGGATTAAAAAGCATCTTTTTCTTTATCATATTCCTGAACGTTTCATTCAAGATGCACCTCAACATCTTAGAAAACACAGAAGACATTTTAAAATACAAACATATGTGTGTCTGTGTTTAAAAATACAATCCCCTATTTGTATGCATATATTTACACATATATGCACATGGTATATATAATATATATTCATAAAAATGTAAACATGCATATATAGACACTCATATAACAAGAGAGAATTTAGACTCTATATCCAGATAGAAAAGACAGGCTATGTGTCATGACTAATAGAAATTTGAATAATGGTTACAGCAGACACTATAATGAGAATGAAAATCACCCAAATATTGAAGTGAGCTGAAAATCTTACTGATTCATTACTTATAATGAAAAATAATTCTTCTCAATAACTGGTTTTGAAAGTAAAGTCTTGAACTTCTGAAAAATATATTCTTGGAAAAAATCAGTATATTTAGTCTCCGTTTGATTAGTATCAAAATAAGAAAATTTCACAGGTCTATGGGCAGCTTATATGAATGGTAATGTTTTGCCTCCATTATATAGATGGAAAAATTTGTGCACAGAAAAATTACTATACTTGTCCAAAATGACACATTGATCCAGAAGTGTTGAGAAGCCACCACAGACTTCTTTGTGCAATTCCTTACTCTAAACATTATGTGATTATATCTATTCTTCCTTTCAGAGCTTGGTCAAGTGCCAGGAATCATTAATTTCATTTCTTTAGTATCCTGATGCAGCTCCTGAAGTCTACAGGTTTGTTCGTTTGCTTTAATTGCATATTTTGCAGGCTTTGAGCCTGAACTTGGAACATGCTTAATTTAGTCTACTATCACGTGTAGCTATTATGAAATAAATTTATGATGTCAGACTAATTCATGAAGTCAAACCACCCTAATTTTTAAGGTCCAGCTATATTTTCTTGGATTAGCTTCCATGGTTAGATAATCTCTAAACAGACTAGTGAGGCAACTGCTATCAATTGATTTCCTTTCACTCATTAAAAAGCTTTCTGTTGAGCTGAAAAATAAGCAGTGAATTGGTAAGTGTGAAATCAATTCTTTTTTACTCTTCGCTGGCCAAAGATAAATACTTGTAATAGACTTGAAAGTTACAGCATATGGCTAACTTTTGATCCTTGTACTCTCTATACTGCACTGTATGTCAAAGTTATCAATCAGAGTTTGTCTAATTCACAGATCAATTTCTCTTCCCTAAGAAAATTAAATTTAAGTGCCACTGCCAGGAAGCATAAGGAAGAACATCAATAAATAGTCATTTGGTCGCTGCATTTATATAAAATTATTTTCCACTGATATTTTGCTGAGCTTGATATAGCGTATTCTTAATGTTACATATTTAAGAACTTTTCTAGGTATGCAGAAATATATAATCACTGTAGTATCTGACTTTTTCAATTACTAAGTTTATTCTCACATATACCCATGATTCAGGACATATTACTATCTAACTTCACAGAATAACTGAAAATAACATCGCAGTATTAAATGAACTGAATTAAGCCGCACAAGCAGGCTACACAAAGGCCAAGAAAAGAATATACATCTCATCACTGAGTGCTTTACCCATGAGCATTTACTAATACTTCCTCTGGGAGACATTATCTATGCATCAAGGAAGTGTTCAGTTATACTTGCCAGTAATAGGGGAAACATTTCTTCAGTACAACACAGTTTTTAAACTTGTTTCCAAATAAATATTTTTATTGCTGTTTAAAACTAATCAATCATTTCACCCCTGAAAAAATTAAAATAATGACTTAATAAACTTAGATACAATTTCCCAATCTTTTCTGCTTTCAGTCTATTCAGAAGTAAAGATCTGATTTCTTAGCCTTGTTTTAACTATTCTAAGAAAACCTATTTCTCCTGACTGTAGGGCTGCACAAATATTTTGCAGAAAGGGAGTTCTGGCTACAAAGGGCAGGGGAACATCCCAACTATCCTCTGGTCCCTTTCCAGATCTCCTTCAGCAATACCTCTTCAAAAGAAGGGTTCAGAAACTTTAAACATGGTGCTCTTTACTTTAGGGCCTCTAGGAAAACTTTTATCAGATGCAACATCATCTGTTAACATGACATATCATATTGATAGCACTGACATGCTAACACTAAAATATTTTATTGTTTAATTTTATTATCAATAAAACATTTTTATTAAATCAATTTTATTAAAATTAATATAAAAATATAAAATACAATCAAATGAAACAAAAATGTAAAGTCACTAGCATTATTGACATGTTAGAATGAATCATACTGAAACTGTATGAAATGCATTTGAAATCTACAATGTTTATTTGAAACTTTTTAAAATCAGAAAACTACTCAGTTGAGTTTTTTCTTTTCTTTTTAGCAACACCAAAAGAAAAAGAAATAATAGTTTTATAATTAAACATTGGCTGATGGTTTTGCTGCCTCTAGGTATCATGGGACAAATTTACTTAATAAGGCAGTGGAATTTTTTCTGGGGCAATGTTGTCTTTCCCTGCCTATCTCATTGTTGACAGCATGGTAGTTGACACAGACACACAGAACTCTGTTAAATCCCATGTTTAATAAGAAATCTAAGATGTTACAAATTAGCATTTTGCACCTATGGAGATTAGCAAACATTAAAGTGGTTCACCACTTGCCACAATAAATGACTTTGATCAGAAAACACTGCCAGAAAACTATGGTGCACCTATGCACATGAGCACAGAGCCGGTGCTCATGCCTGGTATCAGCTTCAAGAGATTATGTAGCTAACATTAACGTTGATCTCTAAAAGGTGCTATCTAGTTTCTTGATGAACTTTAGATATTTCTAAGGTTCAGATTTCTTCTTTTAAGAAGCAGGTAATTATAAAAACATTTACAGAATCTTTCCAGGATTCATGATTCTTGTGTGGCTACAATAGTGAATTAAAGACACCAGTGAGGTCCTTCAACATGGTGCAACCCCTGTCTGTGCTAGCAAACTGTTCTACTCTCCAAAGGATGGAGAGCTGCAGGGACTGTTCTCTGGCCAACATTAACCGCTCAGGCATGCCTGGGGACCGCCTGGGCTTCTGGCTGGCCTGGGCCAACACCCATGCTAGGGGCCAGTCCAGGTATTCATCAGCACAAACTGCCACATTTCGGTGGCCAGGAATGTTCTCATGAGAATCTTGAATTTAGCAGGATAGGCACAACCTTACATGTGTAATTTCCAGTAATAGCGTTAAGCCAAAATTTTCAGATGTGACAAGTGTTTTGCACCTCCATTTCACGATATCTGGTTTGTAAAACCCTGAACTAAGCTTTGACTTTCAGAAACTCAGAGCATTCTCCCAATAAAACATAATGTACTAAATGATTTCTCAGAGTAGCATTCTCCTGTCAGACCTGAATATCATTCTTGAAACTGTTATGCAGCTAGTCTATGCTAATAAAATGATAAGAGTTGTGGGGAGTGTCTTCAATTTTACTTTAAAATGCAGTAAGGCTCTTAAATTCCTACTTAAAGAGATGTTCAGTTTTACAGAAGGTCTAAGCACTCAACAGGTTGCAAGAACTTCAGTAGACTTTAGATTACAACCCCCAGGCAATTACTAGATAATATTAACATCTGATAGTAGTGCAGTTAATAACTATGTAATATGATATTTTGTAAGTCTTTTTCTATAATACAAAACCTGGAAAAAGTAAAAGAAAGAACTAAATCAAACACAAGCCACACAAAATCCTAAAATGCCCAGATGTATTAAAATTGCCTTTCATAAAATACCAGCTGAGAACTTGCTCCTGAATGATATGTGACATTCTGAGTGACACTATATCCCTTTTTAAAAAGATACAAAACATAAAACTGTGGGTCACAAACACTGTTCTTCTTTCTAAAATACACTGCAGATAATGATAAACTAATTCCTGAAGTCCTGACAACTTATTTTCTGAGACTGAAATTGATTTGTGTTCCTTTCCCATTGATTTTATGACAGAAAGGTGAGAAATATATCTGAGATGCATTGATATTTAATGATTAGAATGAAAATATATCTTTTGAATACAAACATCAGTTTTATCTTGTCTACCAGTTGCTCTGCTTTTGTAGAAGGAATAATTTTAACTTGACTTCTAGGCTACATTTTTGAAAAGTAAAATGCAATATATAGAAGTCTGTCAAGGAAACACTTTAAAAAAACCCACAAAAATAAATTCAAGCTGTCTTAGCAAGCCAGTGAGCAAATGGTACCTTTGCAACTGGATTTACAGATTTCTGCCTTGATATAGGCATTTTCTTACAGATGTATAAAGCCAATGTCAACTTGTTTATCTTTCGTCCTTTGCCTTGAAGAAGATGCTACCCAGACTTTCCCCAAGAAACCACCTCAGGGTAACGTAGTGCAGCTATAGCCCAGGATAAGCACAGTACCTAAGGTATCTCACTACTGCTGTATGTATTTATCTTCACAACACGCCTGTCAGGAAGTACCGTACAGCCCTACTTTTCTGATATGAAAGTCAGGCAAAGGTATCTGTCCAATAAAAATTTTAGGAACCTATACTAAGATAAGTAGAACTGAGGTGACTGAAATTTGTTCTTCTTTTTTTCCAAGAGGGGAAGAAATGAAGCTCTTACTGTATTTGGTTTTGAAGTTCCCGTGGTGTCTGGAACCACACTTCCAAAAACGCCTAGAACTGCCTCCGGTCAAGAAGCCCATGAAGTTCAGTTCAACAACCTGAGACTACTCAGTCAGGATCCAGAAGACATGGGTTTGTTTCACGACAGAATATTTCCTGGACAGAGGCTCGTACCTCCAAGCTGTGTGAGCGCCCTCCGTGCAAGCTCTGTGGCCACTGGCTTGAGCATCTCATCTGGGCAGGAACTACCTACAGAGCCACCACCGTGGCTTCAGCCCACCCAGAGAGGATTCAATGCACAAATATCTTCCAAGAACAGAGTAATATTAAAAGATGTACATTAATATGTTCATTAAATGAATGAAACAGCGACAAGAGAATGTATGCTGTATTATATAACATTGTGTAAAGGACTGTTCAGGTACATCCTGACCAACTGCAGTGAGCGACCAACAAAGGCGGCTCATGCTGCTGCTGGGCTACACTATGCAGCTGAGCAAAAACGGTTTAGTCCTGTGTGACTAGAATGAATACCTCTGATGTGAAAAGGGCCCTTACTATGCATCTTTCAGGTGTCAGAAGCTCTATACAGGGGCTACAGAGATAAAGATACCAATTCATGTTATTGCTCATATTTTCCTGCTTGTCTTAGTAGGTGCAATGTGAAGAAAACAAAAATTATTTTTGTTGTCCTGTGATCTCATGAACAACTTTTTAGTTCACCTGCTCCAGCCTCACTATTTTTTTTCCCATAAAGACGACGCTACACTCTAACACACACATTTACTTGTCATTTGGTTATATACACTGTAAAATTACTAAGCCACATTCTTGGTGTATCTAAAAAGCATATTGCTTAATTTTTTTTTAAATCAGTAAAATAAGTCTTGCTTAAAACAAATTAAATACAATTAAAAATAGAAGAGAAGAAACAGTTTAACTGAAGAGCTTTCTTTTTTTGTTGTTTTTAAGTTTTGGGCAGGGAAAAATACAAATGTGAAATAAATGTACTGGCTTTATAATTCTATTCTTAGCAGTCTGTATTAACTCAGAAGACTTCTTAAACTATTAAGTTGTAAACTACAGGCCTGCAGGTCCCACATTAGCAGTTACAGCCTATGTAGTAGATGAAGAAAATAATTGATTCCCAAGTTGAAAAGCAGGTATTGTTGTGTTTGTTTCTTGTGGCTTGTTTCTGCTTTGACTGAAGTCAAAAGTGAAATACCTATTGACTTCAGTTGAACAGAATCAAGTGCAAGTGCATGTGTTAATATAAATGCAAAACAGAATTAGTATGGGAATGGGTGACATGAACACAATGAAGGGAAAACTCAAAGGAATCTGTAGAGTGAGCCCTGCAAACATTAAACTTTTATAACTTCATGACCAAGTCTGAGCTCTCTGAAATATTCAGGAAGGCTGTGCTTCTGAAGAGCAATGAAATTATTTTGGTACCTTGGTTATGATAAGAGCTAACATTTAAGCATGTAGCTTCCAATAATTGTTTTAATGAATTTTGTTTTTCTAAGCATTCAATTTGGCATAGAAAAAAGGGAAAAAATTCAGGTAATCAGTTAGCTAGATACCACCAGCAAAGGTAGACTTGGAAATCTGGAGAACTGGTAATACAGAGCCTCTGACAAACTTTATATATATTACTTCCTAGCATTATAAAACCAAAAATCATCAGTATCATAAAACTGGTGCTTTTTAAAGTCTAAGCCCAGAACTTTGCATTTAGTTGTGCAGCTAGTGAAAGAAATAGCTGTACCATAAATAAATAGGGAGGTGGTTTTATATAGGTCTTGCCTAAAATCCTATCTTGTATATGAATGGCTCTGCCAAGTTCTGTCTAGCTCCTGCCTCCAACAGCAGCCAATGGTCAGTGCCAGTCAGAGAGTGCACTATTGGGCAGAGGTATAGTGCTCCTTCCTTAATGTACTCTTCCTATATCCAGCAGTTATCAGGTCATGGACTTTCAGTGCTAAAAGCGTTATTTGGTATGGAATAGCAGTTTTTATTCCATTAATTTTTCCAGTCAATTTTTGACATGACATCTTGTGGTAAGGAGTCCCCCAGGCTGACTAAATGTTACATAAAAGAACAAGCTGACTTTTTGGTTTGTTTGTTTGGGTTATTTTTTTCCACAAATTTTTCTCCTGTAGATATTACTGAATGTTTCCAGTTCTTGAATCTGAAAAGCTAGTGGGCCATCATTCCAAACTCAGTTTCTCCAATACAATCGTAGTTTCTAAATCTCCATCCTATCTACCTTTACTCACCTCTCTCAAGGCCTTAAGAGTCCTAATCTGATCGGTCACTCTTTCTGTTCAGTCATACACACTGTTTTTCTCCAGAGTTTTTCCAGCTCCACTACATGCTTTAGAGATGGTAGGACTAGAACTAACTTCAGACAGTATTCAACTATTAGTACACTAGAGATTTTTATATAAGCTTATTAATGTTATTTGCCTTATTCTGTATGCCTTTCCTAGTAACAGCTAAACATTTGATTTACCTTTTTGGTTTTGACTGTTATTGAGCACTGAGCTGACACGTTCACAGAACTATCAATCATAACTCCAAGATCTCATTTTCTCATTGCCATGTGATAATAGTCAGCTAGGAATCCATCATTACATATGTAAAGTTGGAATTGTTTATTTCCCATGTGCATCACTTCAAATTTATCTAGATTGCATTTCATCTGCTGTTTTACTGCAGTTACCGAATATGGTAATATCTTTCCTCAGTTCATCGTAGTCAGCCTTTGTTTTTACTACCTTGAAAAACTTGGTGTCATCAGTAAATTCTGCCTACTTGTACACACCCCCTTTTTCAGTACTAATGAAAATGTTGAACAAACCAGATACATGTGACTCTGCTGGTGACCTCCCTCCCCTCTCAAGAGCAACCTTCTATTCCTACCTTCTGTTTCGTAACTGACTTGTCTCTGCTTGGAGGCTAGAATTCTGCCTTTATTTTTCAGCTCTTTCCCTTCCCCTTTTTTTCATTCTTTTGCTTAAATCTCGTCCACATCATCATATAGAATTCTACACTGCTGTCCAGATGCCTTCTACAACAAAAACAACAGCTGAAATAGATAACTTATGGACAGAAGGAGGGTTGGTACTGCTCACACAGGGATATATAACAAACATAACCTTCAAATGCAAATAAGCAGGTTTTATTGTATATATTTTCTCATAACTATTATGGGGGAAAAACCCCAACAAACCCTCACATAAAAACCCAAAACATCTTATATCCATCAGTTATATGCAAAGGAAATCTCCATGTCAGAAATAATGAGCCTAAAAATAGCTGGCACAAGCTGCAATCCATCACTACGTTAAAGATTTGGGATACTTATTCTGTGAAGAGCCATGTGTTGTGTCAATGCAGATCACACTTCTTTTCCCTCCCTTAATGCCTTGCCAATTCCTTGAAAAGAGCTACATTCAATGTCAATAATATACCATCTGTACACCTTTAGAATGTGACTAACTCCAGCTTTAATATATGGTTATTAAAACCATTTTGAATCATTCCACAGCAGAATTCAAGTGTATGTAAATACTTATATATAATATGATTGACCCTTTCATCATAGTATGTTGACAATATTAATCTCCTACAAAATTGATTTCCCCCCTTTGGCTTTTACTTGTATAGCCATGAGACTTTCTATTGATATCTATTTACAGTAGGTGCTATGGGATAAAAAATGAAGTTATTTTTCCTGTTCCCCTGGTCAGATACTGACTCTAACACTAGAATGAAGGTACCTGGGGCTTCCCAGCCATTAATTGCTACCTGCAAGCAAAAACATAGGCAGTAAGCAAGGGAGTTTGCTTCCTTACAAAGTAGTCCATTTAATTAGCTTAGATGTACTGCAGGTATTAAATTGTTTCATGGGAAGGTGTAAAGTTCTATACTGCTACTCCCATCTTTGCTCCTTTCTTTTGCTCTCCTTTCCCTCCTTCTCTTGCAAGAAGAATCAGGAGAAATGGTACTTTTTAGCTGCAGTGTTATTCTCTTTTTTCACCCTGAGATCAGTAAAGCTCAAGACCTGTACAATCTACCCTACTGCCTCCATATGTTAACTCTAATACTAGCATACTACATGGTATACCAGTCCACTGATATAAATAAGCCTTGGACCAGGATGACACATACCTTCTCTGTCCAGTGAGGTGACTTTAAAAAAACACCACCACACAAAAACAAACAAACAAAAATCCCACTTCCCTCTGAATGTGAGAATACTAATTTTTAATTTATTTTTTAATAAATATATTTCCAAAATACGTTAAATCCATTGGGTTTTCTCGCCCCATTGAGCACTTGAGGTTCTTAGTTGTCATAGGTATTTCTGTGTATATATATATGAATAGGCTTTGGATGTCATTTGTGAAGTATTTTCTATAATTTTTCCTTATTCCACTATTATACTCTCCTTTGCTTGCTATTCAAAAGTCATGAAAAACAGAAAGTCCTGAACTAACTTTCATTTGACAGTTCATTTCAAATAATCTAATATGACACCTTATATATACATCTCATATTTGTAGAGAGCAGCACAAATTATTAATCCCAGCAATTTTATTGATTTTCCTAGGTGCTTTATCCATACCAGTAATTTTGAACACCTGAATGCATCTCCAAAAGAATATGTAAAAACATTTCAACTTCTCCACTGTTTCCTTGCTAGTCTCTTAAATAGATTTTGCTAGCAGTCTTTCCTTGCTCCCTAACTATACAGGCATAAAACTAGAGTCTGAATCCCTATATGCACTAAGTAAGAGCACTAAGTAAGAGCACAGACAATGCAGATATGTAGCACAAATATTCATATGACTCTCTCTGTTCATAAACTCTCACAGGAAATAGAACCAGCAGCAACATAATATGTATTAAACATATCTACATGGAATCTGAAATAATTATTCAAAGATTAACTTTAAAAAAGACATTAAAATGACTACAATAAAATTTGCAACATGATGTACAAGCACCTGACATCATGGCAGAAAAACCATAAAAGAAATTTCCTTTTCCATTCAGACACAGCCTCAATCCTGTGAGAGAGTACATTCATTTTTCACTTGAAATCTCATTTTAAGTCCTAGAATTAAAAGGAACAGATGAAAGTGCCTATCCCACCAACCTTTCCCCACCCTGTACATTAGAGTGGCCACAGTAGGTAAACTAAAAAAGGTAGTATTTCACCCAATTAATTTCACAGCATGATTAGTAATTCTGCACTCTCTTGATTTATTTTAATGAAAAAAATAATATGGATTGAGATAGTTCAGTATTTCACAATATGACCAGAATCCAAACATAAGGTACATGTCTTCTGTTATTAAAAATATGGATTAATCACTAACAAAGCATCATTATCTTTCTGATACATGACAGTCCCACTTTGGAAAGACTGTGTGTGATCACTAATTATTTTTCAATAAGCCAGGTAAGTTTCTGTCTAAACATTGAAAAGCATTATAAGTAAAGATATTCAGTTGATTCTTCTTGCTATTGTAAATGCTACAGAATGTTTTTTCTGACACTACAGATAAACCTACATTATCAAGCTGGTATACAAAATACATCAGGATGCATTAAGAAGGAGGTGAGCCCTTTACAGTGGTGGGAAAATGAGAGACCAGACACAGATTGAAAGAAAAGAGGTTCGGACTGGATATAAGAAAAAGCTTTTTCCTCATGAGGACAGTCAAGCATTGGAAAGGTTGCCCAGACAGATTGTGCAAACTCAGTCTTTGGAGATTTCCAAGAAGTGACTGGACACAGACATGAACAACCTAGTCTGACCTGCTGGCTGACCCTGTTTTGAACATGAGGCTGCACTAATGACCTCCCAAGGCTGTTCAAGACTGAACTATCCTAGAGTCCTGTGACCGTCCACACTGTCTACAAGCTGGTTATATCATCAGGCTCCATCTAGAATATAATCTTGGTTTCCTTGCAAAAAACAACCTAGCTCTTTGGTGCCCAGGAGTGCTGGCACACACACGTGTGTGTGTGTGTGTGTATCCATAAACATACACACAATGCACGCTCTCTACTTTAATGATACATGATGCCACCATAATTTCCTCAAAAACATATACTGGGAACTGTGTTCTGGTTTATGTTACACACGTATTGAAGTATAAAGGATTTAACTTGAACAGAAAGACTGCCTATAAATGCCTTGTCATTGTACTGTGTTTTGATATCTTCTGGGGGGAAAATGTGAATATTAAGATAACATGAATAAGGCATTAATATATTTTGGAGAGAGATTTCCTTTCATATAGTAACTTCACACTGATTCAGTGGACTGAAAGAATACAAGGATAAGACTTTTAAGCTGTAGGACTGATAAAACTTACAATATGCCAGTTTTCCCCCACCATTAACCAAAATAATTAGGTAGCTTAGTCTACAGACTGGAATCAGTTTTCTGACTGTGAGAAATGCATGTCAGGATAGCATTAACAGGAATCATAATGGAACACATTCTGAATCCTCAGACTGGCGATAAAATATATTATTAAAACAACTATATAGATTATATATCAGTGAAACTTTTAGGAACAGATATATAAAAGTAATTGATGGTATGTTCTCACATTTTTCACAGATCTCCTTCCCATATCCAAGTCCTTCCTGCTTTTAGCTTCAGTGATCAATATTACTGTGTTACTACCTAGCACTTCACAGCTACCTTCTCTGAATCATTTTTTTATACATTTCCACTGTATTGTACTTCCTCCATAGTTGGCAAGTGTCCAGATAAAAGACCTGTCTTTCTTCTTTCCTGCCTCTTCTTTATCCCTCACTGCATTTATGAGGAAGCAATGGTAGACAGCACATATTTCCCATTGAGAGATACAATTCCATCTAGCAATGCCCGAACCCAAACTCATTTCATTTCACTACTGTGTTCTAAAAAAAAAAGCACTCACTCCGTACTTCGATATGTTTTACAGTGAGCTCTTATCTGAAGTTTGTCTTGGTTTCAGCATCTATTATGAAATTTCGACTTATATGATTTATGTAAAAAGCTCAGGAAACAGTTTTCTCAAACTCAACCTCACAACAGTGTCCTGCTGACTCATGCTATAAACTCCTGAGCTATCTTGGAAGTCATACAATCATAGAATGGTTTGGGTTGGAAGGGACCTTAAAGATCATCTAGTCCAAGCCCCTGCCATGGGCAGGGACATCCTTCACTAGATCAGGTTGCTCAAAGCCCCATCCAACCTGGCCTTGAACACTTCCAGGGATGGGGCATTCACAGCCTCTCTGGGCAACCTGTTCCAATGCCTCACCACCCTCACAGCAAAAAAACTTCTTCCTTACATCTAAGCTAAATCTACCCTCTTTCAGTTTAAAGCCATCACCCCTTGTCCTGTCACTACATGCCCCGGTAAAAAGTCCCTCTCTGGCTTTCTTGTAGGCCCCCTTTAGGTACTGCAAGGCTGCTATAAGGTCTCCCCAGAGCCTCCTCTGCTCCAGGCTGAACCACCCCAACTCTCTCAGCCTGTCTTCATAGGAGCAGTTCTCCAGCCCCCTGATCATCTTTGTGGCCCTCCTCTGGACTCGCTCCAACAGCTCCATGTCCTGCTTATGTTGGGGGGCCCAGAACTCAACACATAGCTCCAGGTGGGGTCTCACGAGAGGCAAGCAGGGGGGGAAAATCCCCTCCCTCAACCTGCCGGTCATGCTGCTTTGGATGTGGCCTAGGATACGGTTGCCTTTCTGGGCTGCGAGTGCACATTGCTGGGTCACGTTGAGCTTCTCGTCAACCAACACCCCCAAGTTCTTCTCCTCACGGCTGCTCTCAACCCACTCATCGCCCAGCCTGTATTTGGGCTTGGGATTGCCCAGACCCATGTGCAGGACCTTGCACTTGGCCTTGTTGAACCACATGGGGTTTGCACAGGCCCACCTCTCAAGCCTGTCAAGGTCCCTCTGGATGGCGTCCCTTCCCTCCAGCGCGTCAACTGCACCACACAGCTTGGTGTTGTCAGCAAACTTGCTGAGGGTGCACTCAATCCCACTGTCCACGTTGGCGACAAAGATGTTAAACAGCACTGGTCCCAATACCAACCTCTAAGGAACGCCGCTCGTCACTGCTCTCCACTTGGACATTGAGCCGTTGACTGCAACTCTTTCAGTATGACCATCCAGCCAATTCCTTATCCACCAAGTGGTCCATCCGTCAAATCCGTGCCTCTCCAATTTAGAGACAAGGATGTTGTGCGGGACAGTGTCAAATACTTTGCACAATTCCCGGTAGATGACGTCAGTTGCTCTTCCCTTATCCATCAACGCTGTAACCCCATTGTAGAAGGCCACCAAATTTGTCAGGCATGATTTGCCCTTAGTGAAGCCATGTTGGCTGTCACCAACCACCTCCTTATTTTACAGGTGCCTTAGCATAGTTTCCAGGAGGATCCGCTCCATGATCTCGCCAGGCACAGAGGTGAGACTGACTGGCCTGCAGTTCCCTGGGTCTTCCTTTTTTCCCTTTTTAAAAATGGGGGTTATGTTTCCTCTTTTCCAGTCAGTGGCAACTTCCCCAGACTGCCATGACTTCTCAAATATGACGGATAGAGGCTTAGCCACTTCATCAGGCAGTTCCCTCAGGACCCACAGATGCAACTCATCAGGTCCCATGGACTTGTGCACCTTCAGGTTCCTTAGATGGTCTCAAACTTGATCTCCTCCTACACTGGGCAGTTCTTCATTCTCCCAGTCCCTTGCCTTTGCCTTCTGCGACTTGGGCGGTGTGGCTGGAGCACTTGCTTGTGAAGACTGAGGCAAAAAAGTCATTGAGTAGCTCAGCCTTCTCCATGTCACAGGTAAGCAGGTCTCCTGTTTCCTTCCAGAGAGGGCCCACATTTTCCCTAGTGTTCCTTTTATCACTGACATACCTATAGAAGCTTTTCTTGCTGCCCTTGACATCCATGGCCAGATTTAATCCTATCAGGGCTTTAGCTTTCCTAACCTGATCCCTGGCTGCTCGGACAATTTCTCTGTGTTCCTCCCAGGCTACCTGTCCTTGCTTCCACCCTCTGTAGGTTTCCTTTTTGTGTTGGAGTTTGTCCAGGAGCTCCTTGTTCATCCATGCAGGCCTCCTGGCATTTTTGACTGACTTCCTCTTTGTTGGCATGCATTACTCCTGAGCTTGGAGGAGGTGATCCTTGAATCTTAACCAGCTTTCTTGGGCCCCTCTTCCCTCCAGGGCTGTATCCCATGGTACTCTACCAAGCAGATCCCCGAAGAGGCCAAAGCCTGCTCTCCTGAAGTCCAGGGTAGCAAGCTTGCTGTGCGCCCTCCTCGCTGCCCTAAGATTCCTGAACTCCACCATTTCATGGTCCTTGCAGCCAAAGCTGCCCTTGAGCTTCACATTCCCTACCAGCCCCTCCTTGTTGGTGAGAACAAGGTCCAGTGTAGCACCTCTCCTCGTTGGCTCCTCCATCACTTGGAGGAGGAAGTTATCATCAACACACTCCAGGAACCTCCTGGACTGCTTATGCCTGCTGTGTTGTCCCTCCAGCAGATATCGGGGTGGTTGAGCTCTCCCATGACAATCAGGGTTTGTGAACGTGAGGCTGCTCCTATCTGTCTATAGAGGGCCTCATCCGCTCGGTCTTCCTGGCTGGGTGGCCTGTAGCAGACCCCCACTATAACGTCACCCGTCCCTGCCCTCCCTTTAATCCTGACCCATAAGCTCTCGGTCGGCTCCTCATCCATCCCCAGCTGGGAGCTCCGTGCGCTCCAGCTGGTCACTGACATAGAGGGTGACAACCCCTCCTCATCTCCCCTGCCTCTCCTTCCTAAACAGCCTGTATCCTTCCATTCCAACACTCCAGTCATAGGAGCCATCCCACCATGTCTCTGCAATGCCAATTAGATCGTAGCCATGCAGGCGCGCGCACATCTCTAACTCTTCTTGTTTATTCCCCATGCTACGTGTGTTTGCATAGAGGTATTTAAGCTGGGTCCCCAGTGAAGCTGACTTACTGGCTGGAGTGGCTGGCATTCCTTTGTGCAGATTCAACTGGCCCTTTCAAACCCCCTCCCTTTGACTAGGAGGACTGATTAAAAAAAACCAACAAAAAACCTTGGTATAGTCTGATAGAAGCTTGGCTGGGTGAAATAGAATCTCATGTTTAGTGAGGCTCTTCATTGCAGATGGTGGATTTTAACATGCATGACTTTGTATACAAAGAGTTATACTTATGATGAGTTCTTATTTTACTCATTTTCTGACCCATAAGTCTTCCTCATTGCTTACCTGGTTCCTTCAAAAATATAGCCGTATGAGGGCTAGGAGAATATTTGTTTGTTATGTAGCATAGATTAGAAGAAGCTGGTTTGTTTATGAACTTCCAACACTTTTCTACCACATTGCTGACTTTCAGAAGATTAACTCAGCATGAAATTATTTTAATTCCAACATAATTCAACCCCTAGATGTGGAAAATCCTAGAAGACATCTATGGCGCTGTATACTAGTGATTCTTTCAATGATCTGAGAAGAGTGGATCAGAACACAGTAATCGGAACAGTGACCTTGTACATCTCTGACCTGTGTACTGGATCAACTCATTTGTATTATTTCCGAGACCTGTATTAAGAAATTATGTACATTTTTCTCTGACCTCTCTGTCAGAAGTTATTTTTATGTGGTTAAAAAAAGACAATTTTTAATATATCCAACATGAGTTTTGTGTTATGCCTACATCTTGTGTTAAATTTTTCAAATACATTTTAATCTAAGCAAGGAACTCCTCAAAGAACAGAAAATGTATAAACCAGAAAAATTGAATATAAAGGTAGTATCACTACATGTGAAAGAAAGATCCATAAATTAAGGAGAAGCAAAGAAAGGGGGGGAGGGGGGAGGGAGGGGTTGAGAAGATAATATAAAAGGTATCATTTTAAACTATGATGGATGGAACATTTTGTATATTTGGGTACTCTCCTCCAATCAACATCTATTCTCCAAATGGAAAACTGTGTACATATATTGTTTCATTACCAATACAAATGTGTGGTAATACATAGACAAGGTACTTTGGCAATATTATCTGTTATACATTCATGTGCAGAGACCAGTTATTCTTCCTCTTTATCTGCCAAGGATTCCTCTTAAACTGCTTGTGAACTGCATGAAGAAAAGTAATTGTAGTTCAATATTATAAAAATTGGTTTCAAATTAAAAGAAATCCCCTAAAATTCAAATTTCCAAGCAAAACAAAACTTATTCATTATCTTGTAGCATTCTACATTAGAAGCACCCTAACTTGTATTTTTCTGCAAGGCTAGTACCTACCAGACCATTGTCTATCTTCCTCTAAAATTTATTTGAAACTGTACTATACAGTCATCACCACCTGTCATCTGAGAAATAAAGTAACTTAAAAAAGGAAGTATTTTGACCTTCTTGCAACCAATCAGTTTATCTATTTGTCCTAAGTAATAATCCTTTGATTATGGGATAACTTCTTTATGCCAGACCCTGGCACAAAATTCATAGGTCTTCTTTTACAGGGATAAAGTACAGTAATATCCATTAATCATCTTGGTTCCCCTCAAGCTGGCCTTATGTTACAGCTGTGTAGGTTCAACAGTAAATACTAACCCCTAGTTCTTTATAATATTTTTTTTAAACTTCTCTACTCCTTATCACTGCAATAATTGAGACAGTACACAACTTATTATTCTGAATTCATATAAATTCAGATAAACTCACTAATAAAACTGTTTCCTGAGGAATCCATTTAGAATTACATTTTCTTGCACACTTATCCGAATGTACAGTAGTTGCCCCAGCTACTGATGCATTGCGATATAGAAGTATTAAAAAGATACAGTGACTTTAGAGACTTCTGAGAAAGACTCAATGGCTGTCTGACATGTTTGAATTGCACTGTGAGCACTAAAAAGTCTCCCTGAGTGGTATGTGGGAGGTTAATTCATGTCAGCAGATAAGTCACCACACAGAGCTGAATCCTTTAGTTAATGTTCTTTTTACTTCACTTTTCTCTTAGAAAGTAAATGTATTATACGTGGGGCTCCTTTCTCCTTTTCTCTCACCTTTGGGCTACAGCTCTAATTCTCATATTGGAGCTGCTCACTGGCCTCTACATTTCCTCTTTAACAGCTAGTGAGCATGTGCAACAAATGCTGCTATAAGGATACAAGTTGTAGGACTTCCATCACTTATTCTCTCTCCTCTCTGTTATTGCATTTCTTTAATTACTTTCACAAATGTGTTTAGTAAACACCTCTCAGCTATTTATCTAGCAATTTTCCTCTCCCCTAACTAGTAATCCCCAAAATGCATGTATTTTTTGCTCCCTTTGTCCCTGCTAATTTCAGAGAGTAGGGCTACACCATACAAGTAACCTGCTCTTCCTTTCAATGCAAGCTACATCAAAAACTTGGACACAGCTATTTCACAGAACAGAAACTCTTCTCTTTCAAAATCCACTCAGCCCATAATAAAAATTGGATATTATTTGATGGACTTTCTGCAGCTGTATAAATTTCAGTCTTGCACAGCTCCATTAATAACAGCTCAGCAGAAGCAGCATTCAGTACCCTAAAACCAAAACTCAAAAATCCAAACCATTACAGAAAAACAGCAATTGAAAGATAAAAAATGGCAGGTTATCTATAGTGAAAACCATGCATCTCCTTTTCCTAATCAGCATGTAAACTAGGATCATTGCTCCCTTACTGAAATGAGAGTTTAAAATCTGCTGACTCAATTGTGCAATACAGTTTTCAGAGATCAGTAAGTAATTTGGCATTTCTTATCCTTAGGTACAGATGCTCAGTGTACAGCAAACAACTACACTGAATTACAGCCCTAATATGGAGATTACAACTGAACCATGCTGGGGCAATGACTCCTGCATGTGCAAATTAAAGAGGCTTTTAATAATAAAGAAATAAAATCATTTATGCAGAAGTCTGTGTAATAAACAGTTCAAAAGCAGAGCAATAATAATATGTATATTTTTACTATGCTTGCAACACTGAGTGGTAACTAAATCTATAATTTACAAAGTATGTAAAAATGCAGGAGCAATAAAACACTAACATCAACATGTTAAGTCATTAATCAGAAGATAAGATCAATTTATGAGTAGCAATTAATCGTAAAGGATTGTGACCTCTGTTGGTCCCACAATAATTCCAGGGGTAAGTCCCTGAATAATTTTAGACTCCAAAGGACACCAAATATTTATAAGAACAAGTATGGAAAATATCAGCTTTCTAAATTCCATTTCACTTCAGTGAGCCACTCTGGATTTTATAAATATCATGTCTTTGATAATTCATGTGAGAAATTATGAGTAATCTTGAGAAGGTCTAAACATTTTCAAGTTTGGTTGAGAGTGTAGAAGAAAGATCAAAAAAGCATGGCATCAAGAAATGAAACAATGTGGGAGTACAATACGTATATGTAAAATTAAGCAAATGCTATCTGCATGCCCTATAAATTAGAGAATTGAGATATGCTTGTAAAGTTGGACTATGAAGGTTTACTTTCATGCTCATGAAATTAATGGATTGACATTTGAATTTCAAGCAGCATGCAAAATTAAGTACTTCCTATGTATTATTTCTCAATTTAAATATAAATTAGTTCAATTAAACAGTTTTATATTAGTTATGTTACTTCTAATTATTATAAACCCAATTTTTTCAATGCCTTTTTTTGAAGTCCTTCCCTGAAGCAACAGTCCTGATATGACCAGGCATACCCAAACGTATTTTTCTGTATATTTTTTACAAGCTTAAAACACCAGTGTGATTAAAAAAAAATGCAGCACAAACCAGAATTTAAAATGCCATCTGAAAATTAAAGATTCTGATTATCTTTTCTAACTACAGAAAAAAATCCCACCAAATTGTTACATTTGCAAATGCACATAATCTAACAGCAAAGATTGGTTCTTACTTCTGCAGTGTCCTGTTCCCCTGTCCTCTGTCAAGGAAGCTCTAACGAGCTGTGTATCTTACATAGACCATGTTCAAACAGTTTCTTACAACAACACTGCTTCTGAGAAAAGCTATCATATCCTGCTCTCCAGTCTGTCCTTCTGAAGACACTACCTTAGTCATAAAGATGCAACCTGTTGCGGGGCTGCCATGTAAACTAATCATATTACTGATCTGGTTTACTCTGTAACACCACAAATAGTTATGCTGGCACAATTGAAGTTCATGCAGAAACAAGTATGTGGGGTAAAAACTTGTTAAAATATATGGAACCATACCCTCAGGAAGAGCTTAACTGTTTTGGTAGAAGCAATCAAAGTATGCAAACTTAACCTGAAGAAAGTTGAGCTTTCATACACATATTTGTTACTGCTTACCTACTATTTTACTATTTTATTATTATAGTATTTTGTAACAGAAAATGCCAAGCAACTTTCAAAATAGATGTTTATTTCAACCTCAAAACTAAACTGATTATTTTGTTGGCTTTCTGCAAACTAGGATATTGTGCATGGGTATGTGGTGGTTTGGTTTTGATTTTGTTTTTTTAAAGAGCAAATTATAAAGTGAAACTCAACATTTGGGAAATGTCAGTAAAATAATTCTATGTAAAACCTTAATTTCTTCCTATTCTTTTCTTTTCTATACGTAATACTGTAAAGTTTATTCACATGGTAGAACACCTTTTTCAGCACATAGGCTGAACATTGGTCACAATACCTAGCTGCAATTTTTCATTTTGTTATCAACTTTAAAACTGTGAACCAATGTTTTATTTATTATTCTAGGCAAAGCCTGGTAATAAATTACTTCCTCTGGTGGTTCCTACGTTGTTCCCTTAAACTACATTCTTAAGCATCTTTCTTTTTTTTTTTTTTTTTAAATCCCAAGAAGAGAAGAAAAGTAGTCTCAAAAAGAAATAGTTTACAATTTAAACAAGCACATACACATTCTGGGACAAAAATAGAATAAGGCAGTTCAGAATTGTCCTCAGAGCCCGACAGCTGAAGAAGCTCAGGGATCTGAGGAGTGTGGAAAGAACTGCTGTATCCATACTAGAGCAAGTGATGTCCAGGCTGCTTCACAACGTTGGTACTATTTCTTACATAGCATACATATTTCCTGTCTCAATAGAAAATGAGAATGCAGTTATTAGCCTGGAGAGTGTAGCTGGATTATTTGCTAAGAAGGCTCATCAGTATCTAGATGAGAAAAAAGGACTCAATACATTTGATCCAACAACAGACACTCACCAGGTATCATTATTCGTTCCTTCTTTAGTCAATGGTGAGACATAGGTAGTCAAGGAACAATTCAGTCCACTTCAGCCTTGGCTGCAGTGGGGCCCTACTGCAGGTGTCTCCACTTAATGTAAGCTGGAATGAATTCAGACCCTCATAACTACCCCCTAATTTATTTTCTTGGGCTTTACATGGTTGAGCTTTTATGTTTCCTGAGACTGGTTAACTTTCAGGCACGGTGCCTGGAGTTAAAGCTCTAGGCATAACATTTTTTCCCCTTCTGAGACCTGAGATGCTCTGGCCCAGCTGCTAAAGCTTGTGACTCATGCTTCAAGGTTTGCAGCAGGCTCACTCCAGAGTCCTTTCCAAGAGCGTGCGAGGATGCTGAAGACTTCACAAAGGCTTTCAAAATTCCTCACTTCTGGCAGCACAATGTCTGAACAATGCCATGAAATATACCATGTGTTCCCATAACCTTGCTTACTTTTGAAAATACTAATGAACCCCAAATACTTCCCCTCTGTGCACTAGAGCTACAAGCCTTCTGCATAAATTGGAGCTGCTGTCAGAACAGGTTCGGAAAAGTGCTTTTCCTGTAATGTATCATCCTTAGGCCTCTCGGCAGCTTGACAATGGAAAAGATCTCACATTTAAAATCTGATGAAGGCTTCTATGCTACACCTAAATTTGTGGGCCTAGCAGTATATCCTGTCTGACCCATACTTCAGGGCCTTTAGCCTAAGCTTTGGTTTCCCTGGAAAGAGAACAGGAACACATGGACTACAGACAGCCACAGTACCCTTTGCCTTGATCCCCAATTTGGATAATTACAGGATGAACAGGTGCACAATAAACAACAGCGTATCCAATGTTCAGTCTAGAGGCAGCCCATTTGTCAGAAGAGAATTAACAGACATCAACGATGGGATTTATCTGACCAAATGTAAATGCATACTCTTTCTTTAGTAAAGAAAGAGAACAGGCAACTACAGAGGGCAACCCCCAAAATGCACCTAGGACACATCAACTATATTTTGTATTGCCTCTCTTTATTGAGTATAAAGTAATCAGAGCCTAAGTGATCTGCTCAGATGCAAGTATCTACAAGATTAGGTATATGCATCTGGATGGATGAAGAACACCGAGCGTTCACACAGAGATGAAAAATCTGCCTATTTGACAGGTCCGGGCAATGTGTTGCAACCTTGCACTGTGCTAGAAAACACAGTATGAGTCGGTATAAAGAAAACTAGGATTTCTTGTTTCAAGATATTGTTCAAAAATATTAGTTCTTTTGTTGGAAATATTTGGGTATTTCTTAAGTTTGTTGATAAAAGTTACAGTGCTGTTAGGCTGCTGTTTCTGAACAGTAACATTCAGAGTTCTGCATACAGCTGTACTGAAATCTAACTGTTGGTAAACCCCTATTGATTTTTTTTCCCCAAATCCTGTAAACAAAAAAATCAGGCCTATGAATCAGGAGATATGCTAGAATATAAAACAGTGTAAGAGAATTTCCTATTGTATTATCTTAACAACATCGCATCACACTATACTCTCAAAGTATCTGAACTACATAACTAGAAAATATAATTTTCCCCATGTAAGGTACTATTTCTTCCCTTACACAGATGGAAAGAATTGGGGACTACCATCCATAATACCTAGAGTTTCCACCAATACTGTACAGGTAAACTGAGACATGGTAAATCTCATTTTTTAAGAATATTTCACACCTTAATAATCTTCTGTGGTGAAAAATGTGATTATGTTTAATCCTAATGGTGACTTCTCAGACCTACTGGCAAGTGTGGCCCTAGGAGTCAAATCAGACAACTCATGAAATGAGGTGTTGACTATTCATGTCCACATGTTGGCAGTTTGTTTGAAGACTCTTGTGCAGCAGCACTGAAGAAACCTGTGGCAGATGCATGGATGGACTCCAGTTCTCTGTGGCTGCACAGTAAACAAGACAGACAACATAAAACCAGCAGTTCTTTATGATATTACCCTGACTGCAGTTCAGAAGCACTATGCACTCAAAGACAGGAGGATATTAGAGAAAAATATATTGTTCCATAAGCAATAAATCTAACAAAGCACAGCCCTCTCTTGTCTTACGTTCTCCCACCATGATAATCCCAGATCTTTATGAAATACCCTCATTTCTCCTCCAGTCCCTCTACACCCTTCTGCATTTCTTTTCCTTTCTTCCTTCCTTCTTTCTCTGCCCTCCATGCCCCCTAGCTGTATATGCCCAAACCCCAATATCTACTGGGTTCATTGTGAGCTACAACATGTGCTGATGGGCATAGATGTCTGGGGGTACTAATCTGGGTCTTTCTCTACATAGCCCAATTCTCATATGAATTTCACATCTCTCTGAATTCTCCTCTTCTGTTACATCCAAAAAAATTGGGCAATGGGTTCCAAGACTAGTGAAGGAAGGAGGATTAAAAAAAAAAAGAGAGCAGAGTGCTGAATTAATTAACACGCAGACATACAATACTATCAGATAAGCTAAATCATGTTAAAAAGATAACAATACAATATGTGCAAAACCAGTTCTAATATCCACACACAATATTACAGTACACAGTAGCATGTCTGCCAAAGGAGTTTTGACAGTATGGACATAGAGCTGCTAGCACAAAGTGCTATCTCGTGTTATACTGAACAGTATAATAATATGCAGTAAACAGGCTATGAGAGTGGATGTACTCAACTGACACAGAAAATGTTCATTCATTTATCTTAACTTAAATACTGGTGATGAATTCCTGATAACGCAAACAATTAATTTTGTGACTCTAATGTTCTTTTATTGTTATTCATCGTGTAGCATTTCCTTGGCTAACCCTCTTTCTGCCCTTCATCATGAGGAACTACATAGCCTCAGAATCAAAGTATGCAGTCCAGGAGTCCTTCCTAACTCCTGAACAGCATCTGGTAGGTCCCCAGGGTCATCCCAATATGAATGGCAACACAGCAACTCCTTCTTTTTCAGGAGTTTCTCTCTATTTTACCTTCTAGTTGGAAGGAGGCAGAGATCTCTTCATATAACCTAACAGAGAAAAGCACAAGGTAGTGAAGGATGAGACCCAGACGTCCCACATTTGTTTTCAGGCTCTTAGGACTGCTGTGCCTACAATAACAGTCATTCTGCGCCAATCCCTCTCTGTTCTCCTTCCTCTTCTTCCTGTACTTGTCCCAATCTGGTTTTTTTCCCCTATCAGATCAAATTCCACAGCAGAATCTCTTTATTTTCCTAATTCCTTAATACAAACATCCTGATTCTTTTTCCACGTTGTTTTCACCAGTGTGGCTCTTTTTTGTTCAGCAGCTCTCTCTTGGAAATTCATTTGGCATCACCTTAAGGGAACGAAGGATTGGGTAATCTTCCTGATCACTTTACCAAAGTCCAACTCCTATTCTTCAGGAGCAATGATCACAGGGAAAGTCTTGCTCATCCTTTCCAATCAAAGAAAATTGAAAGATTTTTTTTTTGTAAATTCCATCAATATGTCAAATACGACATCAGCCACTGAATATGAGATTTCATGGGCTTGTACAACTGAAGCACATTTGAATTAACTTCTCAGAGACCTCACAAAAAGATGCCAGGCTAGTCCCATTGCCAGTTTCAAGTTCTTGCTCCAAAATGTTAAACATGTACTAAGAAGGGTGAAAGAAGGTCCTTTTATCTGACCTTTTCTTTGAAAAAGCCAACCCTGATCCATTTATCTTACATTAAACAAACATATGCATTTGGTTCACCTGGAAACACAGAAAATTGCAATCCAAATGATTAAGCTAGTCAAAAGGTGGGTCCTAATAATGGGAACTATTAATTGTATAGTCAAGTTCATTGCTTTATCACTACTGAAGATTGAAGTAAACTCTCCAAGTGATTGAGAACTTTGCTGTATGGTTGAAACTGAACTGAACAGGAAAAAAAGAAATGAAAACATAATTCCAGAAGTATAAAAATTTCATGCTACTCCTGCATATTTAACTGGCTTACATAAACACGCTAAAAAAAGTAATAAATCTTTCTGTAGACAAAAGTAAGATAAAGCAAACATACAAAAATATTCAGGAGGTAGGAATGAAGAATTCTGCAGGGAAAAGGCTGCAAACCAGTCTTTTACAGCTGGGGAATGAAACGTGATGTACCTCTATAAGACTGAATGAAGACATATATTAAACATTAAAATAGGAAGTAAGACAAAGGCTTCAATAGAAGACTCAAATCACTTAACTTTTCACTTTGACAGAAGTCAATTCATTAACAAATTTTAATGGTAACTGCAACTGTCCTGTGGCCCTTTAATGGAATTTGTTACTTTGGCACTGTAGTATTAAAATATTGCTTATGCTTTGTTATTTACATGAATGCTTATGTCATCAACTATCAGAATAAGGATTTTATACAATTGGCCTAGAATGGAGCAGTTTTACTCTAGATCTTCCTTCAGTTTCAAAAAATGTGGAAAAATGTGCTTTTATGAATTTTAAACATGTTATTATTGTAGCCATATATATCATACATGCTTTTAGTCTTTTTTTGAACAGAGGATAGACTAGTTGGTTTATTTCTAGTATCAACATTCTTTCAGTCTTTCTGAATTAGCAAAATGGATTGTTCAGCAAATGCTGACCAAGGAATTTCACTTATTTCTTGCAAGGTGACTGTAACACAGATTGATTGGAATTTCTGCAGTAATAGAAAGGTTAAATATTTCGAACTAGAGCTCAAAGCCAGACTTGACACTGACTGAATACCTTCATAAGCTACGACTGACCTCAGACCATCCTTTTTCTCACTGTACTTAATTCCTTTGAAATACTAGATGATTCAGACTTTCCTGCTAAAGCACGCACAACTTTTTCTTATAATGTTTAAAAAACCTTCTGCACAGCCTTTCAAAAACCACAGGAGACAAAAACCCTCAACAATGGAATATTCCTGAAGAAACAGACATTAGAATCCAATTTCATTTACAAGCTATATTATAACTTTTAAAATGTCTACAATAGGATAAAACACCATGAAGTCTTGCAAGAAAAGCAGCACTATGAAGTAAAGACAGCAGACAGCGAAAGAACAGCAGACCACAATGTAAAGTCAAAGTCCCAGGCTAGCCTTAAATAAGGTAGCTCAGGTCCCAGAAGTAATCTAGCCATGACAGCAGGGAGCTCAATTCAGGTAAGCTGTATGAACGCTAGAAAAAGCCGAACTTAAGTTAACATTTTGACCAGTCCATGTAGCAAGCACCTTCAAGGACAGAAAAGTTTTGAAAAAGATATGTTTTAAAGGAACAGAAAATAAACTAGGTAGGCAGTAATCATTGTCCTCTTCCCAGTTCTAGGTTTCATGCATTTTAGTTCAAATTCAGAATTTTCTGTATATTTTGAAAATTTAGAAGAGAGTACCATCAAATTCAAACAGCAGTTGTGATCTGTGTATCTGATTGCCCTGATTAACTTATGAGACCAATCCAAACTACCTTGTTCAACCCAAATGCTAAAACAACGTTAATGCATAAGAAGTTTTTTCTCCTGCAACAGCTCCAACTTAAAAACAGAAACCCTCCATGAGTGCTATATCAGAAGCAGGCCACTGAAGTGCTGCAATTTAAAAACAGGTGGTAGCTTCTTTGTGCGAAGGTGGCTGAAGTAAACCTCAAGTTTGTAGTAAAACTAATCACAGGTATTTCAGACTGTAAACAAATTAAAAACTTAAAGATAAAATTCTGAGATGCTATAAACAACTGATAAAAGCAAATGAAATCATAAAATACAGGAAATAAACCAATGGGAATGGAAAATAATTAATCCATGTATAAATTAGGAAAAACCAGATTAAAGATGCATCTGAACATATGCAACCAAGAGGTAATCTAGCTCTTACTTAACCAGCTCTAAACTTTTTCCCAGTCTTCCTCACTGGAAGATGTAGTTGTGAACTAACAGACTCTAACCTCTCTACTAAGTCCAATTCTGAATTAGCACAGTGCTTAGTCCTGATTGAATAGCCAGACAAAATCCAGCTTACCAACTACCAGCCATAAGCAAACATGTACTTAAGAGACGTGGCAAAAGGAGATGGTGGAAAGTGGTGAATAGAAGTGGTCATGGGCACCGCATCTTTGAAAATTGTGATGCTTGTTTATGTGTTACAGGCCAAATCAGCAAACAAGTCTAAGTGTGCGCTAAATTTCAAGTATTAAGATATCCTAGACATTTTAGAGTAACATATGTTTAAAGGAAGACATGCTTAGACGCTAAATAATTTTAAAAAATTCAAGTGATCAATTCTATGCTTGATTGGTGCCATGTTTTTAGATGAGTGTTAGAGAATGTAACAAAGCATGTTTTCTGAAATGGTACTGTACATAACAGAACCTTTAATTTTACACTTATACTTTAAGTGCCAGGTGGATGTAAAGTAAACTGAAAAGTGTTTAATCTTACTGTGAGTAGGGAGTACTGTAAGTGAATATAATCCTGAAGGGCATAACTGATCCATTTTGCAAGGACAGGAGAGAGAAAGGAAGAAAAAAAAGCATCCTTTTGTTGCGTACCATTAACTGCCTTTTTATTTTCATATATTAAAAGTGTGACCTTGGAGGTCGCCTCAGCTGTGTGTCAAAATGAAGTAGGCTTAAAACCTCAGTCGTTTATGATCTGATTTAAAAAAAAAAAGTTCTAATTAATATCATTAAGTTTTACCCTTAGGGTAATGTGGAGGAAAAAAAAAGACAAAGAAAAAACACACCCAAAATGTAATTAAAGAAACATTTAAACATGGAAACTTAACAGTAAATGGCTAACCAGATGTGCTTCGCAGCACTTTTGAGGGTTCCTTTATCTTCATGGTAGCCTGTAACAACGCCTTGAGCAAAAACCATTTGTAAAGGATAGGTGTTTCTTTGTTTTCATACAACAGAGGAATGAGAGTTGACTGGTTTAGTAGTAGCATACATAGAATATTTGACATGTTATTTTCACAATTATTGTACAATAATTAAATTAATGTAGGAAAAATATTTAAGCTGCATTAACAAAAATAGAAACTCACTGAAAGTCATGGTAGCTGCAGCCTTATACTATTTAATTCATCAAATATAAAATAACGACTCCTCTGAATATGGGCCATATATAAGTTTCTCTCTGAATCAAAATAATAGGTGGTGATTTTTAAGCCATAGAAAAAAGTAAAGTATTTTTCTAAACATTTATAAAATGCTATAAAAAAAGGTCGGAATAAAGAAGACACAGAAACTAGTCAGTTACATGTTGGTGTACCGACAATGCCATCATGGATATAGTATAAATACTTCGAATAATGTTACTGTCAATCTAACTTAACACTTAAGGTTGAGAAAAATCTTAAAATATAAGACTTGTTTGCTTTCACCAGTTCTACTTTGATTTAAAATTCCAATTAAACAAAAGGCAGAATTTTATCTTTCCTGTTTAGTTTGTGCAAAAATAAGGTGGCAGTCTCTGACAATAGGATATTTTTTTCTGCATATGTAGATACAGGTGCACATAAATCACCCTTTGTCAAGGCAGAAATTGTGCAAATATGTTCGACACTTATTAAAATATTTAATAAAGCATCTCTAGACACTCTATTTTACAGCATTAAAAATAAATTAGCAAATGTAGATATGCCTACAGTAACCCCTTGAGTAGTCATATGTGTGAGAACACCTTTGCAAATTGTTGCATTCTTTCACTGATATGACTGAAATTAGTTTTATAATTGATGTTAAAGACATTAAATTGCTTTGAAGCTCTAACAGATTCATCATCTAAATAAATATTAGATTCAATAGGGACTCTATGTCATTTTGTGCTCTACTTCTGTAACCGAAGATTGTTCTCAGGATAATTGATTAATTACATAAAGAAACATTTATTCTTGTTAATTTTAATATAGGTAGAACAACTTCTGGTGAAAATTCTATTTATATTCTCTACAAATATATATATATAGCATTTATGCCAGTTTCTCCATTAACCATATGAAGCATGATCTTTATAGAAGAATTCAAGCAAATGGATTCTTAGATTATTGTATGCAAATGCCTGTACAGTAACCTTGCTATCAACTTTGGAGTGTCACCAAACTACATAAGCTAGGAAAACTTTTCAACATAAGCTTATAATGCCTATGATAGATACTCAAGAACTGATTATGCCATTCTCATAATCAGCATATTTTTTTCTCCAAGAAGCTTAAAGCTCCAAGTAAGACTATTTGTAAAGCAAGAAATGAGTATTTACCAGCAATTTTACCAATAAAAGCTTCAGAATCCATTCTACACATTTACAAAATCTTTAGCTGTGGCCAATCAAGCCCATATCAGAAAAACTGATTCCCTCCTCATTATATATACTCAAACTTTTTTATATGACCATGACTGTCATTGTTGAATTTTTTTCTTCTTATTTATCTTTTTATTTATTTTAGTGGGCAGCCTTCCCAAAACCTTACTTTTGAGATAAGTTTTGGCGAATGCTTTGTCAGTGCATCCAAAACAAGTAGAATATCTGTATGTTTCGAGGAATATCACTGGCAGGTGCTTCTAGAGGAAAAAAAAAAATGGAGGAAATGCCTGTGGGATTACATCCTCAAAAAGTAAGAGAAAAGAAAGGGAAACAAAGAAAAGTGTGCCTTCTTACACATGCACAAAAATGGCTTATAAAGGCGCCTACCTGCAGGCACAATAATAGCAGCTGTAGCATCTAACCTCTATCAGTCATAATCTAGAACAGTGCCACTTTCTATTAACCAAGCAATAGAGGAACTAAAATTACTTATACTGGTCTACGCAAGTCACTCAGTTTGCTCCAGTGCATTTTGATGACTTAATTAGGAAGACAGTGCAGCACATGTGGTTTTCCAGCTAGGTTCATCACAAAGGCCACATCATCAAAGCAGAAGAGTTGTGTCTTCTACAGCTAGATTAAAAATAGGGATTTCTTCATTAAGTATCTTGCAGCTGACTGTGCCTCTTGGTTTGTCTCCACCTATTCAGACAATTAAATAAAGCGTCATGCTTTATTTATTTCTTTTTAAAGGCTAATAAAGAAGCCATGAATTGAAGTACAGCTGGCAATCTTTTTATTTATTAAGACCTCAGTGTACACAGTGACAACCTTTGGAAGGCAAGGCACATGCTGGGATAATTTTTTCCCCTTTTAATATATGTCCTCTTTCCAGGCACAACAGTTCTACTAATAGGAATTACAAACCTTTTTCATCCTCCCAGGCAGAGAGAGGAGTTGGGGGGGCGGGGGGGTCACAAAAAAAATCAAACCAGAAAAACAACAGGGAAAACCTAAGGTTACACCATAAAGCCAATAAATGTGAAACAATCTGAGTACTTTGAAAATGTGTTGATGTCAAAATAAATCTGACAGTCAGAACAAATTTAGTCACAATATTCCAAATGAAGAAAAAAGCAGCCATGTATTTTTACTTCTATCAGCAGGGATGGATGACTAGATAAATTACATGATCATTATGTAGGTAAATTAACTGAAAACAGTATACAAGATTTACTATACAGTTTCCATTTTCTGATAACAAGAAATTATTGTTTCTTGTGTTATTAAGTAATCTCGTTTGTACAGTCATAATGGAAATTCTACATGGTACTATCATACCATGGAAACTTCATAAAGTTTCCTTGATAACAAATACATTGTATTATAACATAATGTGATGTAGAATTAATTCATTCATTAATATTAGGATCTAGGAATATAAATTAGTGAAAAATATTCTCAAAATATTTTGCAAGGAACACATATTACCCTGCACTTCAAAGCAAGCTGAATACTCCATGAGGCAAGATGACTTTTCAGTCTTAAGAGTTAGAACTGGTAATTGTATGTTGTTATGTATACTTACAAATGCATATACACATGCATACAAATATAGAGTGGTCAGATTGGATGATCTCAGTTGGTACTGCTTCTTCTTTAGAAGAGGTTACAGTATCGCCTATGCACATTGCAGGGATAGGAGAGAAGGAAAAGGCAGACATGAACAGAAACACAGTCTTTACAAGAGCACAAATGCCAGTTTTTCTCTTTTTTAATTTTTCTTTTATTTAGTCTGTCTAAATAGAGCCCCTTCTTCGTAGGGGCTAGCCAAAATGTGAGTAGTGTTTGGGGTTTTTTTTCCTTTTTTCTATTTTTAGATCTTAATTGAATAAAAATTTGTCTGCTTCAAGTTAATTTATGTGGATGACAAAAGCACATCTTTCCACATGTTCCTTGACCCTAGCAAGGCCTAAACTGCCTGTCTACTCTCTCTGAATTTGACCTTGAATACCACAATCTACAAACCTGATGGCACTCACAACTGGAAACATTACATTAAATCATCATCTCTTGCTACACATCACTTACAGATGCATTTGTCACAGTTATATTACATTAGGATCACAAAAACGTACTTTACGGCCAAGAGTGACATTTCATAAAGCCTGTGAAAACAAAATTACCAGACAACATGCACCAAAACATGGTATCTCTTGCCACTACGGTTTGTCAACAGAACACTTCCTCCAAGATGATCTTTTCTATGATAGAAGTTATATGATGGAAAGTTAAGACCACGACAGAGATGAATCTGTGGTCCAGGCTGGTAAGGTGAATTTGAGCTGGCAGTATGCCCTTGACCCAGGGAAGGACACCAACATACTGGGATGCTTTAGTGAGAGCATAAGCAGCAGGTCAAGGGTTGATTAGTCCCCTCCAGTTGTCATTCACGAGTCTGCACATGGAAGAGTGCATCTAGTTTTGGGCCACTCACTCCAAAAGAAAAACAGAAAAATGGGAGAGAGCTTAGAGGAGAGCCTCTAAGATGGTCAGGGTGCTGCAGCATATGATAACTGGGAGAGGCTAAAGAAGTCTAAGGTAGTGGTCTAATTACAGTCTTCAGCTGCCTTAAAGAAAGTTTTGCAGAAGTGAGAGCCAGACTCTCCTCAGAAGTGCACAGCGAAAGGACAAGATGCAAGGGTCACAAATTGCAATACAGAAAGTTCCAGCTGGCTCTAAATGGAGTAAAAATTCACCTTGAGAGTGGTCCAAAGAGGTTATGAAATTTCCATCCCTGGAGGTGCTCAGAGCACAGCTGGACACGGCCCTGTGCAACCTGGTTTAACTCTGAAGATAGCACTGTTTTGAGCAAAAAAAAAAAAAAAAAAAAAAAATCAGGCTGAATGACCTCCATGTGCCTTCCAACCTATTTTTTCCATGATTCTGAGTGTTCCTACATCAGAGCTACACACTTCCAGTCTTATATTTATACGTATGTCTTTAATCAAAAAATAGCTAAAGGTTATCTTTATTTGGGCTCAGATTCAATGAAAGAATAAGTGGAATCTGCATGGAATTTGTGTCTTATATTTAAAAATTTGACCCTGTTAAATCATGTCCTTCAGTCTTTAGAGTTAACAGTCCTCTGGGACTTAAAACTCTTCTCCTGAGAAGGCATAGCTTTACATAGGTTTTGAATTTTCTGGCTTCTATCCTTTGCCTTATTTCCCCTGTGACCTACAAACTAGGCTTTCCTATTCAGGTGCTCTGAAATGCTTACTGGATCATCACAAAATAGTTATGAACATCACTTTACTTTAAAACAATACAAAATTCTAACCAACAAAACTGCCATCTTTGTAAAATATGAGCTCAGCTGTTGGATCACTTGCTCAGAAAGGGTGAAAACTATCCTCAAGTACCTCCCAGTTGAAGGAATCTAAATCCATATCCCCTACTCTTTGAGAAGTGTCAAGGGAGTCAATCACTTAACTTTCTTAGCTGAATGAGCCTTCACTCTTCCTTTACAGCTTCACAATCAGGCGCTTACACGGAATTTGAGCATCCAATTCCCTTTGCCTCTGAACCTCTGCCAAGGCATTCAAGACTTAAAGTATGGGTTGGGTTTGGCTGAACATTTCTTTTTTAAACATTATTCTCAGAAAAAACCTGCACAACAATAAAACTAGCTAAAATCTTCACCTGAGCTATTCAATGCCTTATTCAGATTGAGAGATTTATTTTTGATATTTGATTGAAAATTCATTCAGGCACTTAAAAAGTACAGAAGAATGAGTGAGTACACATTACATTATACAAGACACTAATCATCTTTATGAAGCAGCAAATGAAGATCTTTCAGTACTAGGAAGGTACCTTTACAGGTTGCAGGGAAACCAGAGGAATATAGAATTTCTTGTCAAAATGTATCAATCATACATATAAACCCAAAGTATCACATTCAGAAAAAATATTCAGTAGTTTGACAAGCAGGTAACGGGAAAACTACAAATCTTGTTTTCACTAGGCAGATCACAAAGTCTTAAGTACTGAAAAGTTAACAGTGATTTAAAAAAAAAAAAATCACACCAAACAATTTAGTTAGTTATGTTACTGAATTATGATTCACTTGACAAAAGCTCTGATGTAAGAGTTTTCAGATTCCAAAAATGACTGCTTACACCTTAGCACGTTAGATGCAGTGAAAAAAGACAATTTGAATTTCTGAAAGTTTCATTACAAATAATAACTGTCTCATGTTGAAAGAGGCAAACAAGCTAGGATAGTGTTTTTCCTGTAATGTTTCATTAGTAAGCCAAGAAGTATTAGAGAAAAGGAAATTTAAAGTATTCTTGTCTACCCCAGAGGAGGTCAAATCCTGGGCTGGTTCTCTTCAGGATTCAGTAAGCTTCTATGATGTATTGGGTCTGGCTGAGATGGAGTTAATACTCCCCATGGCAGCCCTCATAGCACTGTGCTCTGCATCAGTAGCTAGAAAGGTGTTGATAGCACACCAGTGTTTTGGCTACAGCTGAGCAATGCTGGCACAGCATCAAGGCTGTCTCTCCAACATTTTTGCCCCCCCCCCCCCAATGGCAGGCTGGGGCAGGGCAAGATCTTGGGAGGGGACATAACCAGGACAGCTGACCTAAACTAACCAAACAGATATTCCATACCATATGACGTCAGCTCAGATATAAAAGCTAAGTAAAGGGAGACGGAAGGGGGGGGGCATTTTGTCTTCCGGAGCAACCACTACGCGTACTGAAGCCCTGCTTCCCGAGAAGTGGCTAGACATCGCCTGCTGATGGGAAGTAGAGAATAACATCATTTGTTTTTTCTTTGCTTTCGCGCGCGCAACCTTTGCTATCACTTTATTAAACTGTCCTTATCTTGACCCACGAGCCTTTTGTTATATTTTCTCCCCCCCGTCCAGCTGAGGAGGGGGAGTGATAGAGCGGCTTTGGTGGGCACCTGGCATCCAACCAGGGTCAACCCACCACATATGATTATCAGAGAAGGTTGTTTTGTGGTTGGTTTTGTTTTTTTTTTTAACTTACACTAGCAAAACATATTGCTCAAATTTACATTTCATTATATATGTTTTAAATATATTATGCTTTGTTATATATCTGCATCTCCTAAAGGAAACCTATTTCCTGGAGAAATAATGCACTTCACAGATTTAAACATCAAAAAAAGTATCAGAAAAGCAATCCTTGTTTACTTGAAAATGATGGAAATATATCAGGTGTTCTAGTGCAACATCAGTCTTTACTCAAATACTGAGAGACAGTACTTGTAGACCACTGAGGTCTACAAGCTTCTATCAAAATTTCTCAAAAATCTGGGTTCAAAAGAGGTTTTCTACTCCTCCTCCTCTCCCCAAGATCTACAGAGAACTCTGTTACAAAAAAATTATTAATAATCTACCAGGAGCATTCAAACCTTGTCATTCCATGGTTTTACAAGGCTTTTTTTTGTCCAGGTGCCTCTGTAAAGCTCAAGGATTGACTAGATCCCACATATCTGGCATCTGTTCCAGTTCAGATGGAGGGCACTTCCACAGTACTCCCTGCTAAAGGACCAGATCCCAAGCCCAACCAAATCCATGAGGAATGCTCATACAGTCTTTTATTAACAGACCAAAAATCTGAAAGCTTGCACTCACTTCTACTGATGTAAAAATATATTAAAAAAATCCCAGTTTAAATTACTGAAATCTTCTGCTGCATGTCAGATTTATAGTTCTATGTTTTTTTGACAATGTAGTAACTGGTAACTTTAAAACACTTCAGTGACTTAACTGAAAACATAGAGCTCAACATATGCATCTGAACATAATATAGCATTAGTTAATGCTATGTTTTCTTAGATCAGTGCACTTCAAAATCAACTATCAAGTTTTCCAGCTTTTAAATATGCAGAGCAACTGGAAAGAAAAATCACATCTTTCCCAGATAATGTTCAACCCCTGATTAAATAAAGATGTGCCAAGGCAGAGATACTTTATGCCTCAGGAGACAGCCATAGTGGAATTGTGAGTGTATTTTATATGTGAATTAGAGGTAAGATGTAATGACATAAGATGAAAGGCTCAGCTGTGATTTTAATAAAGGGGGGAGACAGTACTTCCCTGTGGACCCCATATGTAAAAGAGTGAGACTCAACAAGAATATATGAAAAGATTCAGCAAAAACTACAGTAAATGTTTCAAAGTTGTAAGATCACCATTAAAATTAATTACATTTTACTGAAGTTGAGAATTCCAGTTGTGAGGGCAAGCTTTAACACATTTCTCGTAATTTGTCATATGAAATTAAAGCTATGTCATCAATAAGGTGGAACAATTTTCAATTTTTAGATAAGACAGGATTGGAGAGTTTGAAAGCACAAAACTGCATTTTTAAAGGTTTCTAATAATATGATCAAAAACTAATTTCATTGAATCTGTTATTTTGAAAGTATGGTTTTTATTGAAACAAAATAACACACTTAATTTAGTAGTACCATGATGACAGACGTTTTAGCTGCTTAATGCTTTTAGCAATCCTCAGAAAAAGCTGTTACCTATAGCTCAATTGCTATTTTTTATGGCTAGAGCAGAATTCCAAAGAACCATTATTTCTTTTTTTCCCCATTAAATGGAGGAAAAAGTTTGACATTTTGCACAGGTCTCTCTCTTTCTGTGCATTAAAAAAAAAAAAAAAAATTGAGAGACATGCCTTTGTAAGGAAAAGACATGAAAAGAGCAAAATGAATGGGATGAACTGCTTAAAGGAAAAAAAATAAATCCTGCTTTATTTGATCTTTCGTGATAATCACACTCCTGGCACCCTGCCAGTGAGGCTGAGCATGCTGGTGTCTGGCCAAGTACAGTGATCTCTTGGTTCAAGTCTGAGGTCTGTGATGAAAATTACAAAGCAGGGACAAAAATCAAAATGCCACCTGTGATTTTATTCTGAAACTAATTTGATGGAAAAAGTAATACAATGCAAACAGACTTTTTAGTAGAGTCTACAAAACTGTGACTAAATTGAAACCAATGCAAGTGGATGGAGGTAGCTATCATGCAAATACATTTGAATCTCCAGGCGTCCCTTCTAAAAAGAACGGTAGATGTCTTTGTGACAGGTAGATTGCTTTGAAATTATATTTGAAACTTTTAATATTACAATTTCAACTTACATCTTCCTTTATTCTGGAGTCTTTTTGCATCTCCTACATAACACATTTAAAACCAACAAAACCAGGAAAAAAAAAGTCAATTAATTTCTTTAATTTACTTTCCATGAATGACCATTCATTATAGGTCAACAAACGCTTGAAGGAAAAAACCTTTTCCTTTCTCTTTTCATTCAGAAGTCTATATTTGAACTAGTTGCCCACAGATATATGGAGAATTGTATAGCCACAAAATTCTGCATGCACAATGCACAATTCAACTTAGAAATCCAGCCAGTAGTCTTCTATGTTATTATTCAGATGCAAAGCAGAAAAAAGCACCACCAAAAATCAGCATGTCACCTTCTTTTTTATATGTCTATTGTGTTTTCCTACATTTTACTGAAGTTTTACATTATTAGCAGTACTGATCAAAGTTTGTTTGGGTTTTTCCTAACAAATATTGAAGATGATTCAGAATGACTCAGAAGCTGTTCTTACAGATTTATTCCTAAAAAAAAACCCAACAACCCAACAAAACAGATTTTGCTTCCTGTATGTTACTTCAATAAAAATCCACTGTTCACTGAAGTGATACAGGTTACCAATTTTACCACCACCTTCCCTTTAACGTTGGATAGTATCTTGCCATTTTTACACGTTTACTACTCCTCTCTGCACTAGTAAGACTTGCCATACAAGCACCAGGATGATCCCTGATCTCTAGGACTTCACTGAAAACACTGCATTTCAGCTATTTCACAGTTGCTGCTGTTTTCCTTCTTCTTCAGGAAGGTTCTCCATAGATTTCCTATTCTCTTTGATATTCAAGTCTGTTTCTGCACTCTGCATTTCTTCCCTCCACCAACAGTGCTAATCAAAGGAATGCTTTTAGCCACCTTAACCTTCTCATACTTATATTTTCAGGCCACTCCTTTTCTATATTTTCTTTTGCAGTTCAAAAAAGCAACTCATTACAGCACAGACAATACAATACTCACTGAATTCCGTGTTTTAAATACGCAGATATGCTCATAAATTTCTTAACTACACACACACACACACACTAAAACATGGAGAGAGAACTTCAAATATATACATGCACATATTCACATGGACAGCATAAAAATGATCCATAAAAACATGAACGCTTACTTTTAAATAAAAGGTACCTACCTGGAATGAGCTGACCCAGTAACTGATGGCATCTGGAAAGGCTGAATACAGCTACTATGACCAAAAAAGGATAATGTTTCCATTTCATGATGTGTCCTTCCTTGCATTACACCAGCTCAGCAGCGCTAACATAAATGTTACCTGCAACACACAATGGAAATAAGAACAAACAAATTAATGATAAATTTAAGGTACTTACAAATATTTTTGCCCAGTGTAACTCTATGAAGTATGCTATTTTAGCTATTAAAATAATGCTAAATTTTCTCAGGAAGTTGTAAACCACAACCAGAATATTAACTATCCCTGCAGAGCACACAACCCCAAAACAGATGTTTTAAAGGGAGCCCCATAGTGCACATGTGTATTTTAAAGTGCTGCATGTTGTTTGGTCATGTAACCCAAGTTATTAAAGAAATTGCTCAGTTCAGCAGGATAATTCAGTGTAGGTTTAATCCATCCCAGTTCAAGGAAACACTTAAACACTTGCCTAAGTTGAAAATGTTTTAACACTATTCAGCTTTCTATACAAGCAGGGTTAAAACTTTACACTAGTCCTCTTATGGCACAGTGTTTTGTTGAAAGAGGATTAGGGATAATTTTACCCAGTAATAACTTGAATAGTTAAGGTAACTTTCTGCTGAGTTTCTGTGTTCTTAAGGGCAGATAGTTTTCATGCAACTGGCAGGAAAATGGAATCTTATGAAGGAAGAAAATATTTTGAATTAAAATGTGATTCAGACTAATTTTTCTGACCACCACAACTGTAGGTTGAAAAGTATTCACAACTCCACCACTATTGAAAAATAATCTCTGCTCATCCTACTCGTTTCTTATGCTTCAGCTACATTAGTGCTTAACACTGACTTTGCCAGAACTCCTCAGGCCTTGTTTACAGCAATACCAACCTGTTCAAAATGCCTTTCCTCTATAGGTTCCTAAAGAACATACAGTGTTTTTCAGATGATCATAGAGATTTCTGAAAGCAGTAAGATTTTTTAGACAATCTCTTTGATTAAATACACACAATCTGTAAATAAATGGATTTAGTGTTTTGGTTTGGGGTTTTTGTTTGGTTTTTGTTGTGTTTGTTTTGTTTTGTTTTAAAATAAGAGCCTTTATCTAAATACAAACTGAAATGTGTGTGACTGCAATGTCCCATATATTGCATAGTATCTAGGGTTCATGTCAAGTTCTTGACAACAGAAGAGATGCTATTTTAAGTGTTTGTCCAGTTACTAGATGCATGCAATTGTCTGACCCTAACCAACAATTAGAGACCACCAAACACAACTGTAAGCATGAAGCAGGCTGATGCATGGAGCTCTACTCCGACAATAACTAACTATGTTAGACCGTGATAATGTTACAACTGCACCTCTCAATTCTCTCTCCTCATACTTGTTCCCCTTGTAGTTAAGAACGTATATTCAGAGATGAACTGTTTGGATTATGACTCCCATTATCACCTAAATGCCAGCAGACAGAATCGTAACAGTGAGAAAACCTGTGGTGCCGTCAATCACTTCTTCAGTCTGCTGGGACAGAGAATTTTCAGCTGTAAGCCTAATATATATTTAACGACAGCAAACAGAAGAGTTGCATCATTACTGGGAGTATTCAGTGTCATCTCATACTTTTGGATGTTCAAAAATGCCTAAGTAAGTTAAATATTAATAGATTAAATCACCTACACATGCTGGATTTTACATTTGCTTCTTGTGTTATACCTGTACTTCTACTATCTTAGCAATCAGAAATAATAATACTCCATTTCCTACTACTGCTATTACCTGAATCCTACAAAATATTTTTTCTTCATTTTTATCACTTCATCTGCACTGCACACAAAAACGCAGTTCCTTCCATTTCCATTCTTTTGATATCTCCTATCACTTGTATGACTGCTCTTCTGTTGCAAACAGCTTGACAGCTCTTAATGGCAAAGTTAACGGCAATTAATGGCCAAGGTGTTACATGATGCTCTAAATGCTATTCATGATATGACTCCAAGACTGAAATGAGGATCTGCAACTTCAGGCCTTCAGAATGTCAAACTCTTTCTCTGTACAGTAATACAGGCTTGCTTTATAAAACTATTTACCGCATTGGTTTCAGATTCCCACAGTTTCTTCATCTGTACTTTCTGCCTGCAAACACAAGATTGAATATTGTTTCTAATGCAAAACTGATGAGGCAGCCCATTGAATTGGTTCACCAAACAAAAAAAGTAACACTTTCAGTTAAGGATTTACTTCGTCATTATAATGTGAGGTGCTCACACAATGCACGTCAATGTGAAAGAATAATTTCATTAATACATGCTGCAAAATCATTCAAGGACTTAGAGATTTAATAAGAGTCTAAGTGTTCCCATCCACTGGCAGGACACAACTCCTACTGATCTCAACAGGAGTTAAGATCACACATTCTGGAGGCAAAATTTGTTTTGTGGACCATATTGTATTGGGTTGTTGTGGGAAGGTGCTTGGTAGAGGGGGTGCTGCAGGGTGACCTCTCTGAGAAGAGGTGAGGGGCTCCCTGGTGCCAGCCACAGCCCACTCCAACAGACCCACTGCAGGGCACAGCTGAGTCTGTCAGCCAAGCTGATGGTACTTCTGGGAAAGTTTGTGTAAGAAAGGGCAAAATGCCAGATAGGCTGACCTGGTTTTGGCTGGGATAGAGTTAATTTTCTTTCTAGTAGCTGGTATAGTGCTATGTTTTGGGTTCAATATGAGAAGAACGTTGATAACACACTGATGTTTTCAGTTGTTGCTAAGTAGTGTTCCGACTAAGTCAAGGACTTTTCAGCTTCTCATGCCCAGCCAGTAAGAAGGCTGCAAGGGCACAAGAAGTTGGCACAGGACAGAGCCAGGGCAGCTGACCCAAAGTGGCCAATGGGGTATTCCATACCATGTGACATCATGTCCAGTATATAAACTGGGGCGAGTTGGCTGGCGGGGATGGATTGGGAACTAACTGGGCATCAGTCGGTGAGTAGCGAGCAACTGCATTGTGCATCACTTGTTTTGTATATTCTAATTCTTTAAGTATTATTATTGTCATTTTATTATTATTATTATCATCATTATTATTTTCTTCTTACCTGTCCTATTAAACTGTTCTTATCTTAACCCATGAGTTTTACTTTTTTTTTTCCGGATTCTCTCCCCCATCCCACTGGGTGGGGGGGGAAGTGAGTGAGTGGCTGTGTGGTGCTTAGTTGCTGTCTGGAGTTAAACCATGACATAGGCAGAGGAACAGGAAAAAAAAGGGTCATAAACAGGAGAGGGAACACCAGGGTGTGAGCAGGAGGAGAGGGAGGCGGTGCTCCAGGCACCAGAGCAGAATCCTCTGCAGCCCATGAAGAGGACCATGCTGGAGCAGCGGTCCACAGTGCAGCCTGTGGAGGATGCCAGACTGGAGCAGGTGGACATGTCCTGAAGGAAGCTGCAGCCCGTGGAGAGCCCACGCAGGAGCAGGTTTATCCTGAAGGACTGCAGCCCATGGAAAGGACCCATGCTAGAGCAGGGGAAAAGTATAAGGAAGAAGGAACTGCAGAGAGGAGCTGTTATGGACTGACAGCAAACCCCAAACCCCACCCCCCTGCACCACTCCAGGGAAAGGATGGTGGGGGCAGAGGTAGAGAAGTGGGGAATGAAGGGGTGAAGTTGAGCCTAGCAAAAATGGGGAGGTAGGCGTGTTTTAGTTTTCGTTTTTCTCGCCATCCAACTCTATTTTAATCAGCAATAAATTTTGCTGTTTAGCCAAAGTTAATCCACCACAGTCATAAAGCTGGGGGGGGGAGATGAATCCCAGCAACATACTTTATGGCACTTGCCCTATCTATGAAGGCATCCCATGCATGAATCCAAAGTTTTTTCTCTTTCATACCTCTCTCTTCCATTTACTGAATCTGTAGACTATGACTTCTTTTTAATCCCTTTGTATGTGACAGAGCTCCGCAGGGAGCTCAGACGTTAACTGCCTAGCTTGTTTGTTAAAACCTCTTCTTCCCTCTAATTCTGCTTGTGTTTTATGTTTGAAATATAATATTTAATTGTAAAACCTGAAATAACTTCAGTGTTATTAAAAACGTTATTCTTACAGAAAATTTCAGTGAAGATGGCTTTAATGAAGCCACATAATTTTAATATGAAAACAAAACTTGTTAGTCTACAGTTTAAAAACAATTCTTGTAGATATTCCTTGAAAAGAATCCTGAATATGAGGCTAATTCTCTATATTCAGAGTATAGTGCTTTCTTCTGAAATAGTAGCCCTGATCACAGGGAAGATAAAGTAGAAAAAGGTGTCATCAGAATGAAAAATGGTTTTCAGATAGAAACCGAGTTCAGCAAAAGAGAAACAAGGTCTTTATTATCATCGTCTACTGCCACAGTCCACAATTCAAGCACTACACTATAGTGGAAGAAACCCACAGAAGTGTGTCACAACCAAAGGAATTCAGCTGGCAACTTAAAATAGTTTCCCTTAGTACATACTAAAAGTCCATGAAGTATCTGCCACATACATTTAGAACTTCATATACAAACTTCTCAGTGTCATATCATTTAACTTTTTGATTATAATAACTGAACTAAGTGTTTCTGTGTTTGGTCCTTCTCTGCAATTAGTCTTTCAGTGTCCAAAATACAAAACTAACGTCACAGAATAAGGACTGGCACTAATTAGATGTTGCCAGTGACAGAAGAAGGATGCACTAACTATATAAACTTCAGCTGGCCTGAGACCTCACTTAACTCCGTATCAAATGACTGCAGATCTACACCAGACTGTGCAAGAAAAGATTCAGGTCCAATGCGTTGTCCAGAGAGCACAATGAAGATAAACACTGTCTCCTCTATGACATTATAATCATTAAAGAATCAATGGCAAATTAAACTGCACAAACCCAGAGGGGAAAGAGGCACTATGGTAAATGCAGGGAAAGGGTGTAATTAATTATTTTCTTCCACTTCCCAAGCATAGTACTATTTATCACTATAGCCAGTGCAGCATTCAGCAGCAGAAGGAAAGACACTGAGACAAGACCAAAACCAATGCTGGTTTTCTTTTCATTTTTCCCTTTTTTTTTCCCTCAGTTTGATTATTATTGTTGCATCTCTCAGAAATGGTAACCAGCTTGGTAAGACTAGATTTTGACAGTATGTTGTATAGAAAAAAAGGACACAAAGGTCAGGTAATTAAAATTCTAACTTGTAAAAGTAACTTCCCTTTATAAAATCTTTTGGTAAATATTATGCTAAAGAGATTGTTTACCTACAGGACGAGACAGAATTTTGACTTGCTTTGTACCGAAAGACTATTTTGGAGTGGACTGGCAAAATTTCACTGAAAGCAGAAAAAATACAAAATCTTCCTTTTGAAGCAATATTAATTCATTTTGAATGCAGAAAATTTTTAAAGCTTGTCAGGCATTGTTAGGCCTGCTGATATTGGATGGACTTTCCTGTATTTTCAATCCTTTTGTTATAAAGTCCTAAAGTCTATTAGTCGGACACCCAGTTATCTGGTCACCTCTGCTTAGACTGACACTACTTCTGAACTTACTCATCCTGTGCATTATCGTCAGTAAAGTTATGTATCACTGAAATTAAGAACTTCCCTCTACTATTTCAAACATCCTGTCTTTGTTAAACTAAATTTATTTGGACTTCCAGGAGGATGAGAAGGAAGCACAGCCATACATTATCTCAACTGTTTCCATTTAGGAGCAAGAATGACAGAGGGTTGATGAACTAGAGGGAAAAAGTCTGGCCAGCTCCTTTTCTGTTCTGAAGTAAATCAACTCTACTAAGATCAAAGCAGCTAAAAAAATATAAATCTATTTAAACCAGAGTAGTTATCAGTACAGAGCATTTATGGATCTGGACTGTGATCCTTTCAGTGACAGTTTCAGCAGACATTCAGGTAGCTCATCTTATTTAATCTTTTAGTATTCCAAAACATTTGCTTTTTTAGAACCAACTGTTAGGTCAGTTTTAACAATTATGACACAAAATTTATATTTTACTTATTTTAAGCTGTGCTTTGGGGTTTTTTAAATGCAGTGAGAAAACCAAGAATAAAATTAATAACAACAACAACAATAATAATGGATTGAATGTGCTCAAATTTACATTTCTAAGCTGGCAGGTGACAAACCTATACGTAAAACAGTCTTACCTAGATTTTAACTGACTTGATTCTCTGTATGATATATTTATTGCTTAAGCAGTACCATAGGAATAGTTCAGCTGGTATAAATCAAAGAAAAACAAACAAACAAACAAAGCAAGCTGTGTCCATGTTCATCCACTCATACTGAAAGACTGCAGCAGAAACCCAAACAGCAGTATCAGCCTGACAAACTGTGATATGTGACATAACCTATAGCCTAAACCCTAAATACCCTCTACTATGCTGCCTACACACGAAAGCTCAGTGTGATGAGTCAAACTTAAAATAAAAGAAACATCTTTTCTCCCACCAGTCTCGGTGTCATAAACAATCTCTCTATCAGAAGCTCTGCTAATCTCTAATATCTCCTTCATGTGTCTGGCTATATAAGCGGAGCCTAATTTTGAATAAGGGACAACTTTAACAGGAAGGTTTCCTCAGGGAGGAGTACATAAATGAGACAGTGAGCAACAGAACATGATTTCTGCGTAAGGAAGCAATATACTTGTAATGCAATAAATATGCAATGCAACAAATGAAGCATGAAGTGGAGTGTTAAGAAGTGTAAAGAGAAAGCAAAAAAACCCCCCCAAACCCCAATCCTGTAAAACTGTAAAACAATGATTTCCACTTGTTCTGTGAATTGGGGCCACTCAAGAAAACTGACAGTGCTCTGCAGGCTCCTGCCCCTGCCTGACCACCAGACTGTTGGTCTCTCTCAAGGAGCCAAATTAGGTTACTGACCGCTTACTGCTCTCTGCCTTTTCTGCCTGCTGTGCCAGGAGCAATATAGATAGAGACACTGTCTCAGCGTGCAGGGCTGGGGTTAGGAAAACCAAAGCCTACCCGGAGGTCAGTCTGGCAAGGTATGTGAAGGGCAACAAGAGGGACTTCTACAAGTACATAAGCAGCAAAAAGACGACCAGTGAAAATGAGGTGGGGGACCTGGGGACAAAGGACATGGAAAAGGCTGAGGTTATTTGATGCCTTCTTTTATCTCAGTTTCTGTTAGAAAGACCAGCCTTCAGGAGTCCCAGGCCCCTGAAACCAGAGAAGAAGTCTGGACTAAAGAAGTCTTGCTCTCAGTGGAGGAGGATCAGGTTAGGGAGCACTTAAACTACCTGGACACACACACCAGTCCTGGGACTTGGCAGGATGCACCCATGAGAGCTGAGGGAGCTAGCTAATGTCACTGCAAGGCCACTCTTGACTAGCTTTGAAAGGTTGTGATGATCAGGAGAGGTTCCTGAGGACTGGAAGAAAGCAAACGTCATCCCTATCTTCAGGATGAAGGATCCAGGGAAAAGCAGACCTGTCAGCCTCATCTCAATCCCTGAGAAGGTGATGGATGAACCTATTCTGAAGAGCATCTTCATACGCATGGAAGGACAAGAAGGTGATCGGGAGTAGTCAACATAGTTTTATGAAAAGGAAATCATGTTTAACCAACCTGAAAGCTTTCTACAATGAGATGACTGGCTTGGTAGATAAGGAGAGACCAGCAGATGTTGTTTATCTCGACTTTAAGAATGCCTTTGACACTGTCTTCCATAAGATCCTCATAAAGAAGCTGATGAAGTACAAGCTAGATAAGCAGAGGGTGAAGTGGACTGAAAACTGGCTGAACTGCCAGGCTTAAAGGATTGTTATCAGTGTCACTAAGTCCAGCTGGAGACCAGTCCCTTGTGGTATACCCCAGGGGTTGCTACTGGGTCCAATACTGTTTAACATCTTTATTAGTGACCTGAACAGTGAGACTGAGTACACCCTCAGCAAGTTTGCAGATGACATAAAACTGGGAGGAGTGACTGATACACCAGATGGTGTGCCACTGTCCAGAGGGACCTTTGCAGGCTGGACAATCTCATGAAGTTCAACAAAGGAAAATCTGAAGTCCTGCACCTGGTGAGGAATAACCCAAGGCACCAGTACACACTAGAGGCCTGGAAAGCACCTCTGCCAAGAAGGACCCGGGGCTCCTGCTGGACAAAAAGTTGAGTCAGCAATGTGTCCTTGCAGCAAAGAAGGCCAAAGGTATCCTGGGCTACTCTGGGAAGAGTGCTGATGGCAAGTCGAGGGAGGTAATCCTTCCCCTCTCCTCAGCGCTAGTGAAGCCACATCTGGAGTGCTGGGTCCAGTGTTGGGCTACCCAGTAAAAAAAAAAACTGACAGTGGAGCAAATTCAGCAAAGGGGCACAAAGGTGATTAAGCGGTGGGAACTTCTGTCATATGGGGAGAGGCTGGGACTGTTCAGTCAGGAGAAGAGAAGGCTCAAGGGGATCTGATCCATATAGATGAATACCTGCTGGGAGGGAATGAAAAAGAGGTAGCCAGGCTCTTGTCAGTGGCGCTCAGTGATAGGACAAAAGGCACAAATTGAAACACAGGAAATTCCACTTAAACATAAGAAAAAAACTTTTCTACTGTGAGGGTGACTGGACAGTGGAATAGGTAGCCCAGAAAAATGTGGAGACTCCATGTTATATGTAAAACCTGGTAAGACACAGTCCTGGGCAGCCTGCCCTGGCTGACCCTGCTCTGAGCAAGGCATTGGACTAAATGATCTTCCTCCCTGCCTCAGCTGTGATTATCCTGCTTCACTGTTTGGGAACCATAGCACCAAAATCAGCAACCCATATACTGCTTCAAGAAATGCAGTATTATGAAGTGTCTAGCACAGAATGAGGGAAGGCTACCTCCCACAGAAAACTAGCCACAAAATGCTCAGAAGCTGTAGTGTAGAGCGACCAAAAAGCTAGCAGCATCAAATGGTCCTGGAACAGAAGCTGACTGGATGGAGCTAGTATGCTGGACATGTCTTTTAGGGCTTAAAAGAAAAAAGATTTTTTTTTTTTTAAAAATATTAATACTAGAAAAATCACTTATCCTGTGAAAGTTCCTCGATGCATGGTCAAAAATGGACAGTTGAGGAAGTTTGTGATGACATTTTGGGGGGAATGACCTTATGATCTCACAGGTAAACAGAACATACAGACAGACTAATGCTTAAATGTGCTATGCGGCATCGTAAGTCATTGCCTGTCATTGCAGGGCTTGTTGTGTTCAGGCTGATTATTCCCCTGGAATGCAAAAATCAATTCTAACTTGCAAACTATTATTTTGCATAGACAGACAGTATTGCAGGTTTTGTTCTCTATTTTATACTCATTCACTCTCAGGGGAGCAATCAGAGGCCAAAGATAATTGGTAACAGTCACCAGTGAATTCATTGGACAAAACTTTCCTGAAATCCAGAAGATTTCATTCTGTTAATTAGGCTTTTTTGTTGAAACTGCCGATATAGCTAAAAGCTGTGGGAAGAGAGAAGTGAAGATATTTGTATCATCACTCTCAAGAAGCCATACGAGAGGGTGAGAGGGAAAGACCTTAAGGTCTTAGCTAAAAGCTTTACAGTGCAGGATACTCTCTGCATGTGTGCACAGGGACAAGCACTTGTGTGAGAGGAAGAGGCAAAGTAGCTTTAGAGACATTTCTATCTACTAAAATTTACCTGTGCTTCAAAACTAGAGGAAAATGACACTTTGGGTTGTTCTTCCCAATTGTAGCCAGGCTGCCTGGCATAATTCTCACTCATAGAACACCAAATTTCTCTATAATTAAAGAAGTCTGACAAAGGAGCAGAACTACAGTCTCCAGGAGCTTCAACTGACTCACTCCATGCAACTCTAAGACACAAGACATTTGCAACAGCTGTTTGGGTTTGTTTGTTTCTTTCTTTTTTAAATGCAGTTTCATATTTTTCAAAATCAAATCCCCTTTAATCAACCTGGGCCTCCCCTTTTTGCGTAGTAAGGCACCATCTCTTAATAAGGGCAAGCAAGCAAATGTGAAGCAAATCCTGTCGTAACAGCACTATGGAAAACCCTATGGGAAAATTAACTGAATTCAGAATGTGCTTTTGGAAAATACAACCAAGGAACAATCTCAATAAAACAAGAACTTTCTCATATCTTATATTACCAATGCAGTACTTCTTTTTGCCCTTTGGCATATGAAATCAGCAACCCATGTCTCAACTACCATGACTTTCACGGGAGTGTTTGGAAAAAAACTGGTTACTGTGTCTGTTAAAGATTTCCCAATACAAAATACCATGTTGCCAAATTGCTTTTCTAGAACTACATACTCATTGCTTTTTGAACAGGCAAAAAAATATCATTAGTAATGCCTTGATGAAATCACTAATTTCATAAGAAATACTGTCAGTGTTCAAACATCATTAAGTAGTGGATGTCTGAAGAAGCAAAGTGGTTGTTGTCAAATTTACTTCCAAACAGCCACATGGAAAACAAACAGCATTTGATAGAAAGAAAATCCAGTGCCTGAAAGGTTAAAAAAAAATTCCTTTGACTGCATTTTGACTTCTGTTATACCTGATCTCAAAAAGCAAGGGTTTTTCAAAGGCATTTAGCTTTAAACATTCACAGTACCTTTGAATGTCCTCAGCAGGACCAGAAAAGAAGGATTCAATTTTCAAAGATAATTGTGTCAGATAACTGTCTCATCCCTTTTCAGAAACAATCTGATAAATACCTAATTACCAGCCAAGTGATTTCAGAGCCACACAGCTGGGCCTGAGAAAAGGCTACTGGGAATGACAAGGTCCCCAAAAGCCATCGAGAGCAAGAGGCAGTTGGTTTGTGAATTACTTCATTTATTCAGCTGATAAAATGCATAGAAAGTCCCCAGAGAAAACAAAATATTCATAAAATGTTGAAATAGTAAACAGAATCAATATTTAACCAGAGAAGTAAAATATTAATTTTCAAATAAGACAGGACTGTGTACTACAGAACGATTACATTCCAAAATCCACGATGGTAAATATTCGAGTCCTTAAAACCACTCATTTTTCCAAAATGCGTTTGTACGCTACTCAGTCTAACCTTGCCTTGTGTTGATATATAATGCTGTGTAATAAGAAATTGGCTTTACAGTAATTTATACTGCAATCTTGTTGCAGACTTAAAAAGCATTCTGATCTTAAAGAATTATAGTCTTAACTGTCAAACGGGAAAGAACTTATAAAATGTCACCAGTGTTAAAGAACTACCTCATCCTTCTTGAAAAAAACTGGTAATCCAGCAATCCTTTCTAAAAATAGAGAGTACCTTCACTTTTAAATTATCTTCACCAATTAAAAAAAACCACAGGTATATGTAGCATCTCAGATTTCAGTGAATCTTTTTACAATGTACATTGTAAAAGCCAATCCTATAATCTTGCTGAATTCCTTGTGCTTGGAGAAGTGTTGGCCCCCGCTACACAACCTAAGTGTTAATGGAGTAAAGAGCATGAAATATCAACATAATGATGCAGAGTTCAGAATCACAGATGGGAAGTAGAATATTACTGATAATGCTTCAACAATATTAAAATGACCAAGTTATATATTCCTCAGGCTTTATGAAATACGTGTTTGCTTTGTGAAAAACGCAACAGATCTGGGATGGTAATGTCAAAAGTACACATTTCTGACCTAACTCTGCTCCCAGATTGGAGCAAATTGATTGGAATCTTGCAAATGCAATGAAATAGGATGGATCTATGGACTTCTGTAAATTCTGCTCATATAATTTAAAAATAAGGACACAAAAAAAATGTTACGTATATGCAGGAGAGAGGTGAGTCAATGGCTGTTGAGTACACAGTGCAGGGACAAAGATTTAAACTAAGCTGGTTGCCTTTAGTCTGGAGTGGAACAGTAGTGATCACACAGTCAAGAACAGAGGGCCAGTTTTAAAACCTGTTCCTTTCAGACTCTCAGCTATTAAGTGATGGCATTTCTACATGCGTCACTATTCACCTTGCACATAAAAATAAACTAAAGCTGGCCAAGATGAGCTGACACTCTGCTAGCATTTAAGTTCCGGAAGTCAGGCATGCATATTCAGTGGGGCAGGCAGGAAAGTCCTGGGGTTTTGCTTATCTGAAAATTCAGATTTGACCTGAGATCACAGCTTTGGCATAACTGGTGTTGTGAAAGTGTGTTTAAATATGGAAGTAAAATTCCCAGATAACTCTCTCCCCAGCTACAATTTAGCAAAAAGAGTCCTATGTGCTAGTCACTCAATGCAAAGAAAAGCCCAAACTCCACTTCAGTGCATGGTGAAAGCTTTGTGTTCATCTAGCCTACAAGCTTCTTAGGCTTCTATCTATCATGACAGACTGAGGCAGTAAATGCCCCCTCATAAATTTAAAACTCTGTGAAATATAAAAACAAAATACTAGACAAAGTCTCTGTGCACAAAGCAAAACAGGGATGCTCTCTACTGCAAAGCTATGAAACAATAAGCATTCGGGGACCACAGACTGCAGCCTCTGGAGGTAAAAAGGCTTGCCAGAATTCTTTTCCTCTTGAGATTCAGCTTTGAGGGAAAGAAAAATAGCTTGGCTTTTGCCCTTAATAAGAATGGGAGCAATTGGAATGGATCTGCAGATCCTGCCCGACCAACGAGTCTTCTCAGAGACAGAAATTTACATCAGGATTTAAAGAATATTCAGCTCTCCCCTAGAGCACATTCATCCTTCTGGGGTCGCCAGTAAAGGTGAAGCTTGAACAATATAAGTACTTTCAACCTTGTCTGCTTCTTGGTTAAATAGACTTGTGTGAAATGCTAACTCCTTGGGGGAAAGGAAGAAGATGCCAGCTTTCATGAAGATACCCGGAAGAGTGGCAGAATCCCTTTGAAATTGAGACTGATCTGATAAGGTCGTTATGGTTGTTAATAGCAACTCTTTCCTGTGCTTCCTTGGACGAGGCCGTGGCTTTTAGCTGCAGTTTGGGGCAGCGAGCAGCCAAGCTGCCATTGCAGGGGGACGTTAGGGACTGGCTGCACCTCTGGAAAGCCTCATCCTGTCCATATCCCAGCAGACATAAGAGCTTCTCCCTGTAAGTGAGAGGAGTACTATTGCCTCATAGCCTTTCTGGGACCAAAGCTAGTAGCTTTTTGCCATGTTTCATACTTAAAGCAGACTTCAACGCCTCACTGTTGATTTTGCTCCCGCTAGCTTTTAAACCAGGAGTTCAACCTGAAGAGAAGCACAAAGATTTAAAGTAATAGCATTTCTACAGCTCCTGAGACTGTAAATCTTTGGGTTAAAGGAAAAAAAATCACAATGTCACCACTCCCAGCCTCAAAAGGAATGCAGGGAGGACGTAACCCTTACCTCTTCTGTCTGGCTAACGGGCCCATGCAGAACTCCACACCAGCTCCAGGGGAGTCAGATGCAGGGCTGCGCAGTGGTGGGCCTTAAAGTATATGGAGGAAATAAAAAAGGAGATCTGGCATTATTTCAGAGAGAAAGTTTAGTGGATGCAGAATGTGAATCTTTCAGAACCCAAGTCCTTCTGGTCCTGCTATTTCTGTTTCAGCCTCCTATGAGGAGAATAGCCAACAGGGGTGAGGGGACCACAGACTACTTGCAGGGAAGTGCTATTCTGCAAACCCTGATAATCCCTCCTGACCATGCTTTATGAAAGGAATTTATTTAGTCTATGTGGTATCAACAGCCTATGAAAAATTAAGGTATCACCAGCAAGCTCCTCCCAGACTGTGATGGGCTCCCTGCTCCTACAAGTAGGACGGAAGAGAGAATCTGAGGCAAGACCTGAAATCTCATTTTTAATATTTCTATGGAATTGAAGTCTCAGACAAAATATATTTAAAAACTGCACTAAATTTTATCAAGAGCAGGATGTGCAAAAAAAGTTTCCCTCATAATCCAAACATTAGTTTGAAAATGCAGATCACTCCTAAAAAGACTATCATTCCCCTCCTCCCCCCCCTGCTTCTTCCTTGGTTTCTCCTTTTAAGAAAATCCCTTACAGCATATCTTTAATCATCTCATCAGTTCTGGAACATAATTTAAAGTCTGAAGTTATCTGTTCTACAGCTAACAGTAGAAGAGAACTCAAACTGATAGATCGAATATTTTCAGCCTGGAAAACTTCCCTTGTGATAGTGATCCCAGACCATTACTCCCATCTATTAGAAGCAGAGAAGCTGTTAGCGTCCATTAATACATGAAGTACGGCAAACAGGAGTGTGCATTTTAAAGTTTTGTTTCTAAGTATTATTGTAGAAAAATAAATAAAAAGGATAAAGCTCCTAAAAATGTCCTGACCAGGAAAGCACAACAGGTATGGAAGAGAGAATGAAGGTTTTATGTCTCAGAAAGGCTACCCAAACTTAGAAATTCTGACGCAAAACTTGAAATAACATTTACATACAAGAGCAAATATAAAAAACCCCACATGTGTCTCAATAACAAATGCTGGAGTTTCAGCTACCCAGATAGCACAGTAAACCAAAGCGTGGCAATAATTTTCATTCATATTTTCTCCTATCGATGCAATGAACTGTCCTGAGAGAAAACATTCAGCTCAGACAAAAGGGATTTCATTTTGTCAGAATATCTAATACAGTAAAAGTTCAGATTAACTGGCTAGTATTTTGACAGGTCCCCAGTTTCTCGCGTGGATCCTCATGCATTTTGCATCTGTCAGATACACAATCAGATACTCACACATGTTATCATGCTCCCTGTAACTACAACGGACACCAGCTAGAAACATATTTTAAAAGTTATGGATGTACCTGACATAACTGGTGTGACCTTTCTTAATAGAGGAACTGCTGTATAATCACTCTCAGGTGGGCAAGAAAATAAAACATCTTGTATCACTGAATTCAGTCACATCAGCAGGAATTTGAAAACGTGGACCAAATAACTAAACTGCTAGCTCCTAAACCTTCAGAGACTATAGCTTAAATATTCCTGAGCTGGACAGAAACAGGTAATTGGAAATTTATAGAGGCGGACAACTGATTTCCTGGCAGTAAACCATAATGACCAAACTAACTTGTAATGGATGAATAATTAGGTAGGGGTAGAAAAAAAGGCTGAATCCACAGGTATTGTTTATTCATGACTTAATAACCAGCTGTATTTCTGCATATTTCATTTAAACAGCTCTCAATCTGGGACTACTTGAGGAGTGACTACCATGCAGGCATTAGAACAGTATAATTTTAAAAAGGCTAAGAGTGATTCAAGAGAAATATTTCTGTCTTTCACTTTTTCTAAAGTTTTTATTATCTTTCATTGAAAGAAAAAGCTGTCTCTTTGGAAATATCTGAAATAAAGTGGCATTAATTTTCTAACAAGCTCTACACTATCAGAAATAAGATACCAGTGGAGCAAGACAACAATATCATATGCTTTCTTTCTGAGCTGGAAACTGAAATGAAGAATGTGAATTAGATGTTAGAGAAAATTATGCATGTGCTGGCTTGCGTTACTGGCACTTTTGGAAGGCAAAATTGCTTTTCTAGGACTCAAATAAAGACAACATTAACTTAATTTAGTGAAAGGAAGACACTGTAAAAAACTCACTCAGGACACTTTTACCCCATTTACCCCTTTTTAAAATACTAATTTTGTTCCAATATTTCCATTACCTTGCCTTTCCACCCCCACTCTTTCCCCTCCTTTCCTTTCAGATAATCTGGAGACCTGGATCCACGTAGATGGGTTCTTTGCAGCACTCTAACGCTACAACAAGTGAGAAGGCAGCAGTGCCTTAGACATTCATATGGCTACAATGTAAATTTACTCACATTTTGAGCATATGATTTATCATACAGTCAGGTAAACTAATCAGTATTAATGAAGAGGTTCATAACATGCCTTAAAGTCACGTTCCTTGCACACATTAAACTGATTCAGAGTTACTCTTCTCCAGGTCTTTTCCTGTTAGTGAGGGGTAAATGAATTTATTTTAAATCCTTGCTCTCATCTGCATCAACCTGTATCACAACCCACTTTCCATTCATTTCCTGAAAAATGAATACTTAATTTGTTTTCAATCTACCTTGAAGATCTCCAGTATGTATTGGCAGACAAAAGGTAAATTTGTTGAGTATCACAAAAAGCATGCTCTACAGAGTACAAAATATCCCTAAACTTTTTAACTGGAAAAAAGTAACAGCTAATAATATTTTCCCAGGGAAATGAGTATGCGCTAGCACACTTGTATGTGCTTATAGTATAAGACTGTGCTTGCTGTGCAAGGTACTAAAATTGAAACCTCTGACAATATATGATCATAATTAATAAATTAATAATTAATATCAACAAAGCTTTTTTTGCATAACCACAAAGCAATTCAAGAATTTTGGTATGTGAAACAAAATATTTTAATTATTCCCTGGTACTCTTCCCATTTCTTTTATGTCAGCCTGTACGCATACTTTTACTAGTATCTCTCTCACAGATACCAGCATCCTAACACTTGGTCAAACTTTCCTGACTGAGTCTTTACTAAAGTCATTACTATGGGATGATCTGTTCATAAGCATGAAATCTACAACTATCCTGGTCTTTGCACAATAGTTTATACCGTTTGTTTATAAATAGTTCCTTCCAAGTACATGTGTAACAATTACAATAATGGTTTTCCCTCTCGGCTGAGGTGATGCTGCCACGGCAAACTGTTTCTCAGTTCCTCAGGGTGTCTCCTAGTTCCACAAAGACTCTGCTTATGCAGAGCACTCAAATAGCTCAAAAGCCATGAACTGAAGTGCTGGCAGATGACAAATCAAAATCTCATTTTCATAAAATGAACACTGTCTCTCCCACCATTTAAAGTTCTTGTCTAAAATTGCCTTTGATGAAACAAAGTTAAATTGAAGTCAGGGAGAAAGGGCATGCTATAATATGCTACTATGCTCGGCAGTGGACCAACAAAGATACACACTGGGGCACACTCTAATGTATATTTTGGAAGACAGCACCTTCATCAGTACACTGGGAAAAATGTTACCCTTATGAATGCCTACAGAAAGTAACTCTCTGCTCCCCTCCCCCAGTAAAGTCCACTTAAAATACTCTCACAGGTAAAACATAACCAAATACAAAATAAAGCAATAGATGCTGCTCTACCACTGCAGGCAAGGACAGCTAAGACAAATAAAAAAACCCGTAGTGCATGAATAGAAATTACAGCAGGTTTGATTACAGTGAAAAGTAAGAAAATCCAAAGCTCCTGAGAAGCAGTTTGAAAAGTAACAGTCCTTGGCAAGAAAAAAATACCTGTTTTTCAGATGGCATTCAGAAGATCAAGTTTCCCTGCAAAAAACTTTTCATGTTTAAATATTCAGACTCCAGTCTTCAAAAGCTGATATTTATGAGACTCTTCTTTTAGCAATTTGCTGCACTAATCTAGAATAGCATTGCTCACATTTACATATAAATTAAGCCAACTATAGCATCACATTCTTCAAGCAGTTTATTTACTCTGTACTTGGCAAAGCATCTGTTTTAGTTTTCCATAATATAGAATATATCATATAGAAAATATAAGTCTTTTCTGAACATCTGAAATGGAATAAACTGAATTGTATGCTCAGTGTGACACAGCAGATTCAGAATATATTAGAAGAAGGGAAGTAAGACAACAGTGCAGGAATGACACAATATAGTTTTACTGCTCTTCCATTTAGTGCAACCTGTCAGTCTAACTGTAAGTCTAAACCACTAAATATCACATATGAAAGTCAATCTGATCTGCTGTGCAAACACTCAGGCAGTTTATTTTAATGGATCACTGTCTCCATTCAAACATAAATCAAACCCAGTGTTATAATAATAGAAGATATGAGAAGAACTTCTTCTGGTAGCAGATCTATCTTCAAGTCATGAAACCTGCAATAAATGCACCCTTTGTTAAAAATATCTAGTCACTGTCAATAGCTTTCTGGGTTTTTTTATGATTCTGATATAGGCTTAATAAAACTATTTACTAAACAGAATATATAAGCAGGTTTATTGACAAATCACAGATTAACCTCTCCACTCCTGACCTTTCTTCTTCCACCTCATCTCCTACTTCAGCCGTTTCACTGACACCTCAACCTAGCTGGCATGCCATCGGCTTAACATGGTCAAAATTGATCTCTTTGTCTTCTCACCCAAGCACTGCATCATCAGCATCCCCCCTGTCACTCAAGCCTGTAATAAAAATGCCATTTTTGTTTCAACTTTCCCTAGCCTTCCTAATCCAGATCATAAATAAATCTTTCTGCTGCTGCTTATACACATTAAAGATAATTTTCTTCCTTTTTGCCTGCACAGCTAAATGCTCACTTAAGCTCTTGGTTCTCATTTTGATTCATTTATTCTCAAGCTCCATTACATCGTATCAACCATTCCCTTTCAGCCCATTGTAAATGCAGTTTTTAGTTTTATCTCCATTTAGGTTTCATCACAATGGGTAAAAATTCCAAAAGCATAAAACAGCCTAAATACCCAAGATCCTTGAATCCATTTAGGATTCTAAATGGATATGGGTCATTTTTGTAAGCACTCATGCAGCTAAAGATGCAGATTATTATTAGACACATGAAAATCTACAAAAGCTTCTCTCTCTGACAATGGTACATCAGCCCCTAAGTATCTTGAAAATTGGACAATTTTACACACTCATCCACTCTTGTAATCCTTCTGCCACCTTCTTGTGCTTCATGCACGAATTTTTTTCATATAATTTCTTAACTTTGTCCTTTTTTGCCTCCTCTTCTCTCCTGCCATTTTAAATTCTACTTCTTTTGCTACCATCTATTTTATATACAGCTTTGCCACTTTCTCCCATAAATGTCTAGAATTCCATTTCACTTCATGTCTTTGGCATAAAATATCCTCTGTGAACTTCCTTCTTAATAGCAGACCTAACTCTAAGCAGCAGCTCACTAATGCCAGCTAAGTTTAAGATGCTTAATACTACAATAGTAACAAAGCAAGTAACTGGTCATATAAAGTGTGTATATATATGTGTACATAATATATATCTGATTGTGTATTGTCACTCTTCTTACAAAGACTTTACATTCCAGTCTATGTATTTTGTGTGTCTTACAATGAGATTGAGTTTTCACTGGGAACAATAAATCATCTATCAATATATATATTAAAACCATAACTTTTAATAATTCATGCCCAGAGACGATGTAGAAAATTATCAAACACTCGACACCACAATTTTAAAGCCAACCATAAATGTATATAAATAATATACATAAATGTAAATAAACAATGTTTCATTCTTTCCTGATGGTTTCTGCCTAGAACTCCCCTCTCTCATATATCACAGTATAATTTTGCTGAATTAACTATTAGAAATCTAAGTTTTCAAGAGTAAATGAACAAAAAAGAAAGTGCTAAACTAGAGAAAAATATTTTTACATTGTTAGCCAGAAACAATGCACATGGTTCATGTGGTGTACCCTGAGACAGCAGTAAATTAACAACAGTGGTTCACAACTGACCCAAAGAACAAAGTGAACTACCTGTTGATCCTCCATCAGCCTGATCTGAGGTAAACTTAATGTGCTTATTGTCACGGAGGGTCTTTTATGGACTGGGAAAAACACTTGGCCCTGTGTCATTCTGAAATGGCAAGTGGTGACGGGAAGAGTGGTCAGTGGGCCATGGCCCTCAGCCAGTGTTTGTCCACTTCCAACCCAGGGCAGGTAGAAGGGTGAGAGGATTGCCTCCCTAGAAACAGTGTGGTTTAGAGGCTTTGTTAAATAGGAAGTTTTGTCCTTGGAGTCCAAATTAACACAAGCCACCCATGACGCTTGTGCCAAACTAAGTGACCATGGCTTTAGACCACGACCAAATCACAACTCTTAACTTGTCAGAGATTCTTAATAATAAATCTCTACCTTCTGGATGGATTTTTAAGGCATACATATGTGAAGGAGCACAGCACAACAAAACAAAACCCCAGGGAGAAGGTATTCAACAGTCTTCACAGGTAAGCTTTATATATAATGAAATTACTTAAGAAAAATTACAGAGTTCTTTTCTATCCACAACAGAAAATACATATGTTCTTTCATTTACGTAGTCATTTCACAGCTATAAAATAAAGCAATATTTAATTATTCTAATCAAAATATCAGAGCCTGTTATTTAGTAAACCCTGTTGCCTATTTATTTTGCTATTACTGTGACAGCGAAAACTATCATTTCTATTCTATAAAAAGAACCTTACATTAAAGCCTATATAAATGCATGCCATAAAATACTTGGAATTTTTCCTTAAAAGAGGTACTAAAACTTCCCCCTTTAATTCATTAGCTTTCATTCAACTTTGATTGCTGCTATAAAATGCTATTTCTTTTTTACGATACCATGATCAGGTTTTTTGGCTTACCGTAAAGGAAGTGAACATCAATCATTTGTATTATTCTATCAAGATCAGTGCTCAGGAGGGAATGCTCAAGTAATTTTATTAAATCATGCATTACCTACATCCTGCAGTTAAAGAAAAACAAACCACTGAATCTAAAGCTCTAGTTATCAAAGAAATATGAATTGCCCTTTTCAATATGTATTATTAAGCGTCCTGTACAAAAACCTCTAGTACTGAAGCCAAAAATTATTCACATGAGATATGTTTAGGGATGAAGCACTAAGAAATTTCTGGCAGAAGTGTTAATTCAGCACATTTTCAATGATGGAATAAAATGGCCAGGACATGTATTAATCATCTGATATTATCTTTTGTATAACGGCATGTACTCCTCTCCCTTTAATTGTTGCTAGCTGAAATGGCATTTGAGCTGAGTAGAGACTTGAGGATTAAGGTTGTAACAATATACAATCAGAACTGCTTTGCCAGGTCTTCTGCTGAGTACATCTTGGCCACGACTCTCAAGGCTCCACTTCTGCTAAAAGTTGCAATCAAGAGACTCAGACAGTAAAGGATACTATAATGACCCACACTCTAAGACGCAAATCCTAGTTTCTCATGAAAGAGCATTTGTGACCAACAAAATGCATTTTCCTTACATCTCGTGGCAGAAGGAGTAACCACAAGCACAATGCACTTTTCCACATGGGAGTATCACTACTGACAACTCACTTATAAAGATGGTTCCTCATGCTAGACTTTGTACTTTCTTACATCTGGCCAGAATTTTGGAGAGGACTTCCTTCACATTCCTCCCTCTATGTTTTAGTGACCATAGTTCCCACAAATGCTGCTGGATACCCAGCCCTGGATAGTTACTTCATGCTGTATCATAACAAAGAGCACTATAAATACTGCCAGTAACAACACTAGCTTATTTCCACTGGATCCCAAACTTTGGCTGCAAGTCTGTGGGAGTAATAGTATGGACTTTTCTGGGCATTCCTTGGATGTGCATTTCTGCTAAATTTAATTATCTTCTAGATGTCAGAATTAAAATGGAGATATGCACACATGCCTCCACATTCAAAATGTGTTACTGAAGAGACAGAAGGGGTTAAAACCAGGGAAAATAAATTATTTAGGCTATACCTCTACACACGTCAAACCAGTATAATTCAATACATTTATCCTCTTGCCTTCAAAGAGATACCATGCTAACAAATTTATGAAAATGCAAGAAACTCCCGAGTAGAGCAAAATGGCCAATTAACTGCTTGCATATTTAAAAGAAGATGGGAGAAACAACCTAACTTCAACCCCTGGAGACATACAAAGAATCTCTGCCTCTAAAAGAGTATGATTCCCTGGAGATAAGGGCTGGGAAAGAGCCAGTCATGTTAGAAATGGAAAAATACAGCCCAAACTCATACTACAGAACACTGCCTCTAAGAAGAATCTTCTTATGGGAAACCCATGGCAGTATTTAGTTTCTGTGATACCTAGTTTGATGCTACAGGAAGATTTGCAACAGTAGCAGTCTTCCCAAATTTTTCATGAGCCACATGCATCCGTACTGTCTTTTTGAGCTGCTTCAGGTCAATCTCCATTTCCTACGCCAGTTGTCTCGGAGTGGCTCACATCCACGCTGTTCTTTGCAACTTCTGCTTAGAGTTGCCTGGTCGCACTCAGACCACAAGGCATTCAAAGTATTCCGTGGCTTGGTACCTACACCGCACATACTCACCCATAGGCATCTTTAGCATATTTGTATATAGCACATCTATAACAGCTCAACAACCTCTGGGTTTTGTCTAGGGATGCTTGTGTCATATCACACAGGGGCTGGGGAGCAATATGGTACCATGGAGTGAAGATGATCCAGGGCACAGGTGCCCAAAACAAAACAGGAGATGATGCAACCTGAACCACAAAGGCAGTAAGAGTAGTTAGGCATGTACTGAATCCATGTATCAGACCTATACAGATCTGTAATACAAACTACAGTAACAGTGCAATGCAACTGACATATGTTGTCCCATCTTACAAGATCTACTTGTTTTCCAAAAGATATGCCAAATACTGAATCAACCTCTAAAATACATTATTCTTGTTCTAGACATCCTGAATTGAAAAGGAAACAAAGATGGTGTTGAGTTTTGTTTTAATATAGGTATTTTGGCAATAAAATGAAGACCTACATGCAACATTTATCTTCTGAGAAGGTTTTAAATGCTTTCCACATGATTTGGACCAAAATTCAAGTCACAAGGATACACTCCTGGTCAGCATTGAAACATCAGTGACCTATAAGGCTAACCGAAGCAACATGGTCCCTGAAGCATTAAGAATAGAATTGGGAACACAAAATCCAGCCCCTACAAAAGATGCTTTTGGTGTTTGTGGTTTTTGGGGGTTCTTCTGTTTGTGGGTTGGTTGGTTTTGGTTTTTGTTTGTGGGGGTTTTTTTTTGGGGGGGGGGGGGGCAGGAGGAGCTACAGCAATTGACTCTGGGAAAAAGTTTTTAAAATTCCCTAGAAAAAGTAAGCCTGTTTTCCAGTTATGGTTGGCATTGACAATACTAAATTATTTTCAAATTCTATCAGGAATTAATCATTTTTTAACTTCAGCATGTTCATATACTTATCTCTCTTCCCCTGGTGAAACATTTAATCCTTAATGAGACTGTCTAGTGGTAAGGGTAGCAAAAGAAAACAAAATTAACAAAATATCTCAAGATATTTTATAAGAGTCTATGACTAGTTGCAGAGTAAGCAAAGCAGCATTTTGAAGATGGAACTCAAAAGCTAGTATTGGTAAGAATTTCTCTTATTTATTTGTATATTTATATGTCGACTCTACATAATTCAATGAAAAATAAATAAATAAATAAAAGAATATCATAAGCATAAATAACTGGAAATTATTAAATACTTAATTTTTTGTAATGTCACCTCTTGGACATCTGAAGGGAAAGGTTCTAAGGCACACCTCGCATCACCACTGGTCCCCATGTTTATGATCAGTTGTAGAAAAAACTGCTGTTGTTCCATGCCTGTACAGTGTTCCCTCTTTTATTTACTTGTGCAGAGTTTACAGTGCATAGGGAAAAGATTGCCAGGTAGCTAAGAGCTGAGACAGTTAAGGGACAAAACTTCATGCATGCAGCCACAACCGTGCTGTACTTTAGGGCTGGTGGAGTTGTCCCTGCCCAAGGACTCCAGCCCAGGTGGATGCATTTCCTCTTCCACAGAGCAACACCCACTCCCCTCTGCTGGGCTTTGTGTCAGTATGTGCATTGCTGTGCTTAGCACAGGAGGGAAATAAGACTCAAAGAAATAGTTATAAAGATCTGGACCTCATCCTCCCCACAGAAAGTCTTGCCCCATCCACAGCTATTGGACTCATCCCTCTCATATTTTTTTTGAAGGAGTTTGAGACAGATGGACCTGCTCTCTCCCTTCCTCTGCCCTCCCCCAGTTTATTATGTGGGTACGGCATATTTTGGCAAAACAGGTAGAGTCTTGCTAGTACAGTACTAGCATCAGATATAAGCAAACCTTTCTCTCCTGCCTACTGAATTCTGAAAACTTGCCTCAGGATTAAGTAAAGATCTTTATTTTAATATCCATGAAATAGAACAAAATATCAAGAATGTGAACTTTGAAGTTAGCCCTGCCTTCAGCAGGAGGTTGAACTAGCTGCCAAATACTCAAGTTTGAACATACTTAATCTTATAGGCATATGTTCCAACCACAAAGACATGGGTAAACAATCTCCCTTTTCCCCACAGTTGCAACTCATTAATCCCAATTCTCTGCTTGTCACCTGGCGAAAAGAAGACATTCGCTAGCTTTCACGTTTCAAGCTCTAGTATCTGAGAAACAAAAGACAATATCCATATACTTTACCCTGTTTAAAGTAAGGAAGATCATTTTCCTTGACAGGCATTCTACACTATAAAATTAGTAAACATAATTCTGCTGAGACCATTTTATATCACTTCATAATGCTCCGCCTGAGTCTACCTAAAGTTCAGGTACTGTACGTGCAATTCTTAAGTGAGTTTGGATTTATAGCCTATCATATAAATTCCAGCATTTTAATAGGAATAGTCAGAATTTGAAATAACTTGCAGTTAATTTGAAAGTACACAGCCTATTGAACTAAGAAACTACTTGAAATGCTTTTAGGAAATATGGTAATCTTATTTTTGCCTTCCTTATTTTGACTTCATTTAAATATGCAGTAGTGAATTCCTATTCTAGAGCTAGGATTATAGCCTGTCTATATGTAAAGTTGTGGCTACTTACCTCATGGGAAAATAGCTAGGGAGTATAAAGATTGTTTCATATTTGCTTCTGAAATAATAAGAATATAAGGAGTTGAAAAATTAGTATCTTAAATACAGGAAAGAGCCTCCACAAAGGGTCTGAAATGCTAGGAAGCAGTAGTCAGATTAACTGTAGTCACATCACTTGTCATGTTTCTAAAAATAACTACTGTCAGATAGAAATTAATTATTTTTACTCTAAGATCAGTGGATCTTGCGTTACAGTACTGCTCTCTTGCTAGATGGTCAATAGGTCACACACATCTAGGAATGTCCTTGCATCCATTTAGAATAACTGTACATAAAGCTCATTTAATCATGCCTTAGTAAAAGGCAGGTCTTCCAGGCTGCTTATTCCTCTTTTTAATCATGTTTGGAAAAAAAAAAAAACCCAACCCCCAAAACCACCACCACAAAAAACCACCACAAAATGGACTACATGATACAAATATATACAGAATTTGCTGAATCTCCCTCTTTATCGAGCTGTATAAATGCAGTCATCTATGCTTTCATTTGCATCTCTCTGTTCCCAATAGTAACTTCAGCACTAGAGAGTTTTCTATTAAAGGCAAGCAGCACTGATTGATTGCTGTCTGGCTTCCCCCACCGCTCCCCATTCCAAGCAGTTCACAATGGGCTCATTGCTTCTTTCCATCACCTTAGCCTGAATGCCTGAAGCATTGTATCCATATCTAAGCTTCAGATCAGATTTTCAAGGAGCAAAGGACCTAATTAAATAAACTGGAAAAGGAGTTTAATCAATAGCAAGCTATAAACTCACATCTTTGTTTTATCTGTAAGTACATAAATTACAAAAGAAAAGTTGAATGCAGGAAAAGATTGAAAGAAGCACTATCCAATGCTTCCACTAAATTAAGCCTCAAACTATTAAAAAGAATAGCTTGAATTTCAATCAGAAAATGCAATATTCATTGTATGCTTTAATTGAGCAGGTGAAAACCATATAATTTTTTTCCTGCCTTCAGCTTTTCTTTTCAGCCTGCAATTTCTGCTCTTTTACAAACCTTTCCTTTGACTATTCAATGTACAAAATTCTCTTCAATTTCCAGTATATCCTAGATGGTAGTTTTAACAATATGCTGCAATCTCTGCCTTTGCCCATTCAGTTTTGAATGCAACATAACAGATACACATTCTTCTCAAATATGCCTTCATTATTCAGTTTTCACCATATTTTTTTTTTTTAAATACCATGTGTACTGTGTTATCCCAATGATCTCCACAGCACATGGGCTTTTCTGTACTATTAAGAGGGGCTTTGGCAATCCAAACGTCATTAATAACTAGAAGTACCACTTTCATTTCCTCTTTGCACAAAAGTTGTCTGTTTTACTCCTCTGTTCACATTGTTCTTGCTGTCTAAGCCTTTATAAACCATAGGCTGTGTTAATACTTTGCATAATGTCATCTTTGTGAGCTTCTGTTCTAGACTACACAAGGCTGAACTGGTAAGCACCCCTTCCAACACCACACCTATGTACACACAGGTTCAACACTATGTGCCATACTGCACCTCAGAAATGTTTGGTCTCAAGCAATTTCTTACAGAGTGCATTTTAAAAAGTACTGAGTCCACTTTGCTTATAGGTTTATATAGAGGGCATAACACAATACTGAATTTCCAGGTCATCCCACTATGCCTGCTTTGCTCATTTTACTTTGGTTGCAAAATACTAGACACACAGTCTTCTTAAACTTACCTTCTTTTATCTGCATCCTGATACCTTCATATGCCAAATAAAGAGAGAGGATTCCATATTTCTGAAATGACACACTGCATTTATCAAAAGAACTCTCTATCCTGGATCTGCACCTGGCATGTATATGCAGATTAACTTCTTGGTGCTTCTCCCATCTTTCTATGCGTAAACAGAATTCTCCTCAAATCCAGTGGAAGCAGATACCTCTGAACACAGTTTTTGCTTTTGTTTAAACCAAACATTAAACTGGCATGGAGTAAAAATAAACCTTAATAGGTTTGGGTTGGAAAGGACCATAAAAATCACATAGTTCCAACCCCCCCCGACATAGGCAGGGACACCTTCCACTAGACCATGTTGCTCAGAACCCCATCCAACCTGGCCTTAACACTTCCAGGGATGGGGCACTGTCATGGTTTAACCCCAGCCAGCAACTAAGCACCACACAGCTGCTCACTCACTCCCCCACACACCCAGTGGGATGGGGGGAGAAAATCGGGAAAAAGAAGTATAACTCATGGGCTGAGATAAGAATGGTTTAATAGAACAGAAAAGAAGAAACTAATAATGATAATGATAAAACTAATAAAATTACAACAGTAGTAATAAAAGGATTGGAATGTACAAATAATGCTCACCACCCGCCGATCGACACCAAGCTAGTCCCCAAGCGGCAATTCCCCACCCCCACTCCCCAGTTCCTAAACTAGACGTGACGTCCCATGGTATGGAATACACCATTGGCCAGTTTGGGTCAGGTGCCCTGGCTGTGTCCTGTGCCAACTTCTTCTGCCCCTCCAGCTTTCTCGCTGGCTGGGCATGAGAAGCTGAAAAATCCTTGACTTAGTCTAAACACTACTGAGCAACAACTGAAAACATCAGTGTGTTATCAACATTCTTCCCATACTGAACTCAAAACATAGCACTGTACCAGCTACTATGAAGACAATTAACTCTATCCCAGCTGAAATCAGGACAGACATCCACAGCCTCTCTGGGCAACCTGTTCCAATGCCTCACCACCCTCACAGTAAAAAACTTCTTCCTTACATCTAATCTAAATCTACCCTCTTTCAGTTTAAAGCCATCACCCCTTGTCCTGTCACTACATGCCCCGGTAAAAAGTCCCTCTCTGGCTTTCTTGTAGGCCCCCTTTAGGTACTGCAAGGCTGCTATAAGGTCTCCCCAGAGCCTCCTCTGCTCCGGGCTGAACCACCCCAACTCTCTCAGCCTGTCTTCATAGGAGCAGTTCTCCAGCCCCCTGATCATCTTTGTGGCCCTCCTCTGGACTCGCTCCAACAGCTCCATGTCCTGCTTATGTTGGGGGGCCCAGAACTCAACACATAGCTCCAGGTGGGGTCTCACGAGAGGCAAGCAGGGGGGGAAAATCCCCTCCCTCAACCTGCCGGTCATGCTGCTTTGGATGTGGCCTAGGATACGGTTGCCTTTCTGGGCTGCGAGTGCACATTGCTGGGTCACGTTGAGCTTCTCGTCAACCAACACCCCCAAGTTCTTCTCCTCACGGCTGCTCTCAACCCACTCATCGCCCAGCCTGTATTTGGGCTTGGGATTGCCCAGACCCATGTGCAGGACCTTGCACTTGGCCTTGTTGAACCACATGGGGTTTGCACAGGCCCACCTCTCAAGCCTGTCAAGGTCCCTCTGGATGGCGTCCCTTCCCTCCAGCGCGTCAACTGCACCACACAGCTTGGTGTTGTCAGCAAACTTGCTGAGGGTGCACTCAATCCCACTGTCCACGTTGGCGACAAAGATGTTAAACAGCACTGGTCCCAATACCAACCTCTAAGGAACGCCGCTCGTCACTGCTCTCCGCTTGGACATTGAGCCGTTGACTGCAACTCTTTCAGTATGACCATCCAGCCAATTCCTTATCCACCAAGTGGTCCATCCGTCAAATCCGTGCCTCTCCAATTTAGAGACAAGGATGTTGTGCGGGACAGTGTCAAATACTTTGCACAATTCCCGGTAGATGACGTCAGTTGCTCTTCCCTTATCCATCAACGCTGTAACCCCATTGTAGAAGGCCACCAAATTTGTCAGGCATGATTTGCCCTTAGTGAAGCTATGTTGGCTGTCACCAACCACCTCCTTATTTTACAGGTGCCTTAGCATAGTTTCCAGGAGGATCCGCTCTATGATCTCGCCAGGCACAGAGGTGAGACTGACTGGCCTGTAGTTCCCTGGGTCTTCCTTTTTTCCCTTTTTAAAAATGGGGGTTATGTTTCCCCTTTTCCAGTCAGTGGCAACTTCCTCAGACTGACACGACTTCTCAAATATGAGGAGGAATGAGGCTACATTCGGAGGTGGAGCTGTCATGACTAACCAGCAACAGGAGAAACAAAAACCTGAAAGAACATGCTTGATTTCCCTACAAAAATCCTAAAGAACATGTTTGCCAAGGAAAAAAGGCAAATAATGTTCTCAAAGGAACATTATTATACTAGTGACAGCCACCAATTCACCTTTCCCACCATCCTCAATTCAGCAAAGAAGCTGCAATGGGACAGAAATCAAAATCTGTAATGATCTATCACTACAGTAATCAAGTTTTTTACAATAAAAACTTCAAGAAATCTCAGATATGCAATGGATGCCAGATGTTGCTTTTATTAAAGTAGTTTATTCAAAAAAAAACCCACTCACTGCATAGCTGTGCTGGTTTTGGCTCGGGTAGAGTTAATGTTCTTCATAGTAGCTAGTATGGGGCTATGTTTTAGATCTCTGCTGAAAACAGTGTTGATAATACAGAGATGTTTTCGTTACTGCCAAGCAGTGCTTACACAGAGTTCAAGGCCTTTTCTGCTCCTCATACCACCCCACCAGCGAGTAGGCTGGGGGTGCACAAGGAGTTGGGAGGGGACATAGCTGGGACAGCTGACCCCAACTGACCAAAGGGATATTCCAGACCGTATGACATCATGCTCAGCATATAAAACTGGGGGAAGAAGAAGGAAGGGGGGGACATTCAGAGTTACGGCATTTGTCTTTCCAAGTAACCATTACATGTGGTGGAGCCCTGCTTTCCTAGAGATGGCTGAACACCTGCCTGCTGATGTGAAGTGGTGAACAAATTCCTTGTTTTGCTTTGCTTGCATGCACGGCTTTTGCTTTACCTATTAAATTGTCTTTATCTCAGCCCACGAGCTTTCTGAATTTTACCCTTCTGATTCTCTCCCCCATCCCACCGGGGAGGGAGTGACCGAGCAGCTGTGTGGTGCTTAGCTGCCAGCTGGGTTTAAACCACAACAATAGCATTGAATCAACATTCTTTTCAAGCTGTTATTAATCTTCAAAAAACTTTGGTATCCCATTGCTCTATTTGCCCTACAAATCACTGACTGACATTACGCCTGTGGTAGTATTTTTTTCCTCTTTCCACATTGTACTACTCATTTTATGAGTGTCCATATTAAAAAAAATTCTGTGGAGAAACATAGGTTACATTTAAGCCTTGCTTACTTATTAAAAATAGAGGACCCTAAATATTCCTACAAAAGCTACATTTATTTATGGTTATATCCATGCCATTTGGATACACATTTTCAGAAAGAGAATGAAGAAGAGACTTGCCCTTAGTTTCTAGGGTTTTTTTAACATCAGGAAAAAAAATTTGTTCAGAAAACAGTAAGAAAAAGAGTGAATAATTCTAGTGAAAGTTATTTAAAGTTTATTTAAAAATCAGGTTTACTTGGTATCCTCAATTCACAAGTATTTTAAAGTCATCACTTGCTTCAACTTTGCATTATGTTAGTGATAGATAATTAATACTCCAGAATGTTTAACTAATGCCTCTTCCCAAAATTTACCCTATATATGAGTATATTCATGTATACACAAGGCTGTATATATATCAGATGATGCTGAACAGTATAATCCCTTACTAATGTTTTTAAGCAAAATATAAGAACGAAGCATAAAATTAAATCAGACTTAAAACTGATAAAGAAAGAAATAATTTAGGGAAACATTATTGTCTTCAGTACATCACCTGTGAGTTCTGAAACATTGAAACATTAGACCCATGCCAAAAGTTTTTCTCTTCTGCAAAACAAATTGGAAAGTAGCACACCTGAAACACATGCCTGACCCGCCCTGCTGCCCTCTCCCACCTGGTAGCTATTGGAAATAATTGATGTAGCTGTAAACTGCTTCACTTTGCAAGTAAAGAGTTGAAATTAACTCTTGCTATTTTCTTTCTTTGACAAGTTTGAGCTAAAAAGAAAAGTTGCACTGGCAATAAAAATGGGAAAAAAGAGAATAAATTAAAAATTATATAGCAGTAACTTGTGCTGTTTTCGAGTTACAGTAAACAACAATTCAGTAATTCCATCAGTTGGCTATACATCACAGACTATGTGATCACATCAGAAAACTGAGCTTGCATCTCAAAAATTTAATCAACAGTAAAAACAGAGAGCAGTTTTAATATTGGGTTTTGTTTGTCAGTTTTGTCTCTCATCTTCAGGTAGAAATGCCTGTGGAAAGGAGACTCTCTTCTACTTACTGATCATCAGTTGTCTTCATTTTGGGTCCTGTTGCAACTAAGCCTTGGGGCACTAAAATTGTAAGAAACTAATTCTTGCATACCTACACTGAAAATCTAGCTTGTATATTCAGTTTGAAAGCTGCAATCATTTTTAAGATAAATAATTCTCTAGTCTTTTGATCCAGAGACGTAGCAGGGAGAACCTTCCAAGCATGTGTCCCTAAAAAAAGTTAACTAAATAGCAAAAGTGTTAAATCCAGAGAAAAAGGTGATTAAGGAGCAGATACAGTCTAAAATTCTCACTATATTCAGAAAAACATACTACTTTGAAATGAATATTTCATGGGTAGTTCAAAAAATGCCAAAATGGACTATAACTGTTTATATAAATGTAGTAGCTAATTTAGAAATGTGGTTAGCAAAGGTCAGTGTAGCTAAATCAAATCTGGTTTATGCTCTCTAATTTCCATGTTCTCTTAATGTATTGGCTGCATTTTTTTATTTTAGTGAAATAAGTTTTTAATGTCTATTATTAACTACTGTTAAATGACCAGCTTTCTACCACGTCTGGCTTCTAATTACATATAAAAAGCAGCTGCTCAGATGTTCTCTTCCCTTACGAACATATCAGTACTAAGCATCATTTATGTTTTATAACAGCCAAAAACCTCTTCAAAATTATGTTTCCTTACTCCTAGCAGCTGAGTTCAGTTTGCATTAACCTGATGAGCCTTTACAAGATGCACCAAAGAGCAAAAGGAATCTATGCAGATGAAAATTAAACTCCTCCTGGAATGCCAGTCTGAACCTGACAAGCGGTGAATGCTTACAAAGCCTGTTGAAGTCAAAAGGATGTACAGATGCTTGGCAGTGCTTGTGGCCTTGGGTCATTAAGAAGCTGATAAAGTAGACTAATTTAAAACAAATCTGAAGCCTTAAAATAAATCTTAACCCATTTAATAGCTATGATTGCTGTGGTTTGAGGAATGGAATAGAGACACTCAAGTTCCCAAATCCTTCAAGTAAGACAGATTACAAAGACGACATGAACAGATGACAGTATTTTTCACTTTGTATTTTAAAAAGGAAACCTGTCCAAAGAAGTCTTAGTTATATATTTCAAATCAAAGATCAAAAAATGGACCAGAACTGCAACATTGATGACACACGTGTAATTAGTTCCTTGGTTTGCTTTTCCCCATTTGGAGTAATATTTGACTTTGATATTTATGCAGAACTTTGTTGGATGGAAAAATGAGGGGGGCGGGGGAGGGAGAAGATTATCTATGCAGCATACTAGTGTTTTCTCACTTACAGCCCAGACTTATCTTTCTATTTTGTTTTGGGTTTTTTTTAAGTATTCCAGAATCAAGTCCAAGAATTTTGGTGCCTTCAAATAAGTACTGAAATTTTCTGCCTACTAAAATCTAAGCCTATAAATCTTTATGTAATTGTTCTTCTATGATCAACTGATACATATATATAATATAGACACACATTTATTTTACTATTTGAAGCATTGCAAAGTAAAAATGCAGTAATTTGTTACTGTGATCACAGTATTTATATAAATACTACACCTATTTAAGTGTGTTGTTCTTAACTTTCATCAGTACACACAGTAGTGTAACCTAAGAATTCTAGAAGCTACAGCTTGGAATAGTTTCCATCATCTCAGGATTATGAATTCAAAGGAAACATATTAATGCTGGGTTTTTTTTAAATTTTAAATTTTTTAAATCTGTTTGTTTTTCAAAATCAGTTTGGAATTCTTGATCTGTATTTACTCATTAAAAACTTCCAGTAAAGCTTACTTAAAGAAAGGGTCTCTGTTGCTTGATGCTGAGCATCTTTGCTATTCTCAATCAATTATACAAGGAACTCAGCACTGCAAATGGCAGGGCTAGGTGGTACCTCTCCCTTTCTCACAGTGGCTTTCAAGTATCCTTCAACTTTGTCCCACTGAGTGATATGTTAAGAATGAGAAAATTCAAGTGTTATTTACATTCAGTATTGTAATATTCCACTTCAGTGTCTTCAAAGGTAAAACAAATTATTAATATCCCTATGTAAATTATGACTGTCAGCAGGATGTTGACATTTAGAGATCTAGATGCCAGAGAAACTAGATCGTGATGATTTTCCCATTTCTCATGGATTATGGAACAGCTGTCAGATGGTAACAACTTACACTAACTGTTAAGCTAGTCTGCATTTGAACTGGTGACCTAGGAATGAAACATTCTCCCTCTCATGATCTTTCATGCTCTCATTAAGACAACCCCTGAGCCTTTTGCTTCCCACCAAATAGATCTGCTTTTTTTTTTTTTTTTTTTTTAAGTCAAAAGCACGTGTTTTCTTAATTATCCAGTAAGATAGCTCTGACTGGTGCATCTCTTCCAGACACCCATGACCAGGGACAGAACAATTGCTGCCTACCTAGAGACTTAATTACAACATGAAAAATGTAAAAGGCAATAACAAATATGTACATTCTACCACATAGCTGAGATACAGATTGTAAATAATTTGAAGACTAAAAGTCAAAATGAAGACAAGAATGTAAAGCATAATGCTACATTTTTGTAAGTGTACAGATACACACACACACTTGCACCACATACACCTAGATTTTGCTAGCGCTGAGACTGAACAAGAAAAAGTAGGGAGTTCATCCTGACAGAAAAGCACTCAGTTCAAAGAAACTATATATCAATATATCTGCCAAAATGTCACAGTGAATGAACTCCTCCTACTACAAACCACTTTTTTTCTTGCTTTCCAAGTCCTGTAATGTTATTAACAAACTGATACCTCTTAAAGACTCAACAACCTCCTGCAGGATTTTACTGAACATACCCTGAAGCAATAGATGTTGTAGAACTATAAAAAAAATCACAGAAGGATATACTAGAGAGTGGAAAAAAAACCAAAAAACAACCACCCACACCATAAAAGGCAGAAAATTGTCAAAGTGACTATATACACTAGAGATGCAGAAAACTAGAAAAAATATAAAAGAGGAATAGATAGCATCCTCAATGCAATGAAGAGTGGATGACAACCCAGCATTGAGAAGCAAGAAACATAAAAATAAACAATCATTAAGAAAGGATACAAAAGATATCAAACATCTAGCAGCCCCAAATCACAACTATGTTTTCATGCCATCCTTCTTAACATAATGGTGGAAAGGGAAAGAAAATTCACAGCAGTTAGCTATATTTAAAAGACTTCACATAGCTAATTCCATGGATATGCAAGACTAAATGGGAGTTAGCAGTAGAATAGTAGCACAATAGTAAGTTAGAAGTTCTAAAATGTACTTTTCTAAATTTTTTTTACAAAAACAACTGAAATAAAGAACCAGTTAGTGCCCTCTTATTTTTGTAATCAGATTTTTTTTAAAGAGGACTAAAACGTTCACAACCAGTATATAACAACTACATATATAAATATATACTTACATAACTCAGCAAAGGGTCTGACCTGAGGCACACAAACCAGTCGTGTTTTTCAGTCAACTAGGCAATGAAAATTAAATCTGGTTTCTCTTACAAGTGAAGGTGCTACCTTATGTTCTAATGTTTAATTTAAATGGCAATTCAAAGTGCTTGGATGTTTCTGCAAGCTAGGGGTTAAATTACTCTCTCCTCAGTTTGAACCATAACCAAAAAGCATTTTATGAGTGCAATAATGCACTTCAACAAATGGAGCCCACAATGGATACTCTCTTTTCTCTGGGGAATGAAGAAAACTTGTATTCTTTCTGCCTCACAACACACTGGCAGTCTAAGGTATCCTTTGTTGTCACACAGCTTGTTGTATATTACTGGATATATTTCACTTATATAGATGTAAGAAGCAGTTAAGTATAGCCCCTTACCTAAGGCATAACTATTTTAATCTCTTGAACTGTTACCTTCCTTACTCGTGCAGAAACTAAGTTATACTATCTCTTAACTCCATCTGAGTTTCCATTTCAGTTTTGGGAAAAAATGGTGAAGTGATCATAGAAAAGGACCATAAAGTTACACCCTATATATTTAAATTCTCGTATTGATATTACAATAGCAATTCTATTACCATAATAACAGGTATATGAATATAAATAAATGCTTCACTTCATTTGTGTCAGCATTTGCAGAAAATAATATGACAGAGAGCAGGGCTCCGGGGATTCATTTGACATTATTGAACAACCTCTTAGCCTAGGATATGCCTTTAGCTGCCCTGCTACAGACAGATTACACAAAGGAAGATCTACTGTTGGCTTTTGAATTAAAGTCTCAGAGAATGATCTGTGCCACACAAAGGATTTGCTAATAGGAGCGCAAGTAGTGTCACCTTTATAAAACAAAACAAAAAAACAAAGCAAGGAAATCCTAACAATTTAGCACTCAGATAAATAGTTTCTTAAGAACATTTCTCTGAAAGGGCCCTTGTGAAGACTCCTCCTGCATGCGCCTCAAGCCCTGGACCAATGGCTGAGATGTCTGATATAAAATTTAGATTAAAATTTTATCATCCCATTTCAAAAGCAATGAAATACGAGAGAGGGTTTTAGCTTCAGAGGACATAAAACTTAACAATAACGAAATGTACGCTAAAATATAAGAGTTTAGTATTGAGTATTACATTACTGGATACAACTCACAGAACTCATTTCCAAAAACTTAATAGCAACCTGCATCTGGTAAGACTACCAAACTAAATTCAAACAATAATTTTTAATGGAAGTGCACCACATACTATAGACTTAGTTTAAAACCTCAAGAAATTTGGGGTACTCTGCCACATAAGGATTTTGGGGAATATCCCACACCTGGATATCCTGCATGAGGAACGATGCTTCAGAAAAGAGCTTGTTACCACTTAAACTGCAGAAGGAAAAGGCAGCGCATGGGGGTAAATAAAGCATCTTGCTGGGGCTCCTTTAAGGATAGACTCCTGCTGGTCCTGTGCATATTGGATAGCACCTCATACCATGAGAAAAGTCAGGAAGGTCAGAGCCGTTATTCATAGCAGAAGGCTACTAAAGTAAAGATTTAAAAGGGCATTAAAGATCATTTAAACAATAGAATTCAGTTTATTCAGCAAAATAAGGGGCAGTCTTATTTCCACATGTAATCACTTGGGAGACAGATTCAGCCCTGCAGTTCACAGGTTGTTTTGTTTTGTTTTTAAATTAAATGTGGCCAATTACCTGCTTTCTGTGTTTTGTATTTCATGCACATCTGAATGTAGAAAATATGCAACTTTCCAATTCTTATAATGTCACATGGAGGGGGAAGGGGGGGGGAGAAATTTTGATTTCTACAGTATTAACAGCTTCGCCCATAAATTTGTTTAAAATGAACATGGGAGAAACCATCCCAAAAAACCTATGGATCACATGGCATGCCTGTGGCCTTCTAGCTAGAACTGTAACACAAAGGTTCTGTGTGCAAACTTTTCCTGAGTGAATGAAGTTAAGGTAGAATCACCGCTCTGAAGGGATTACTTTTTTGACTTTTTTTTTTAATTATTAATAACTTGATATGAAGAATTCATTTCAAGTCATAATGTAAGAGCTGAGCTTTTATATTGTTCTACTGCTGATCTTTAATAGATTTTTAGATGTGCATCAGTTGAGAATGAATTTGAAAGCAATAAAAAGCAGACTAGAAAGTTATATGGCTGTATAAAATAGCAATATAGGATGGCCATTTCTGAATATATTAGGCCTGACCTTAAACAGGTGGAAATGTACAATGCTTCATTTTACACCAGCTGAGAATCTGACCTATTGAATTGAATCTATTAGCTCCTGTATTCAAGAGTCAGCATGATGACATTAAAAATAAAAACGATAAAGTTCCACTCTTTCTTCCCTTTTTTCCTCCTTCTGTATGATTCACGATTCTCTTTCAGAACTTGGTAATTCTTCTTCCTGGCATCATTCAGGCAACCTTATCTTATTTCAGTAAATAAAACAATCTGAAAATTAACGTGGAGAGTGCAGAAAGAAATTTAGAGATTAAAGATAAATTGAAGATGATCTAAAGCAGTGAAATTTATTTGTATTGCAATGAAACCACATGTAATGGGTTGCTTCAGTAACTTTGTACCATGCGATAGAAGCCTGACCTGCCCTACACATCAAAGCAGAGGGGGTGAGACACACTGCAAGGCCAGTTCTCAGCTGAGGTCCATCCTTTGCACAGGTGGTAGGAGAATGGTGGGAGGCTCAGCCCCTTCCTGCAGCATCCCTACTCATGCAGTCAGGCTGGTATAGAGTTTGTACTCCCTTGGAAAAGCAAAAGACAAGCAGGAAATGAACTGTATTTAGTTTTTACTTTTATTACCCAGGAGCATTGCAAATGCTGCCTTTTATTTGGGGTAAATAATGACATGACTATATCTCATATGCAGAGAGATCTCATATGTGGAATACAGCAGCATGGAAAGAAGAAAGTAACAAGGAAAAGAACACAGAACAAGAAAATTAAATGGGAACTGCTGATGAAGAGAAGAATTAACATAGTAAGAGAAACAGCCACCTTCTGCAACAGGTACAATCAGTACCCATTTATTCTACAAAAAGTTCAACCTAAAATGATTCGGCAGCACATGGCTTTGCAGTAGTAGAGTACTGCATACCGGGAAGTTGAAGCTGATGTCTTACACAGATGTTTGAAACTGAAAGCATCCTTACTAACAAACTGGAGTAGAAGAACCAGTAGGTAATCCTTGCATTATGCCACTGGAGATTACTACACGCAGTTAATTTGACAGTGTATCTACATTTCGGATGCACTCAAAGCTGCAGAATACTGTACTTCAAAAATATCGCAGAATATGGGGGAGGGAAGTAGAACATTTTGGCAGCTGTGAAGGAAGCAGTTTGGATATAGCATTTGGGAGGCAGTAACTAATAATACAAAGTAGCTGACTGATTGCTGAGAACACATTCTCATGTCTTGGCTAGTAAGCAAAGCTGATCAGAGTATAAAACCAGTCTCATTTTTGCTATATAGCTCTTGGGCTTCCAACATCTGTTAGAAATAAATCAACTCTGCTTTTTGATGAAGTTTATCCTCTTGCCCTCAATAGCATGCAAAAATGTTCTTGGGATATAGGAAAATAAAGTACAAGTTCTTGCATCTTCCACATCCCAGTCCCAGTCTGTGAGCTCCAGCCACAACTTTTCAGATTGCTATTATAAACTTGTCATTCAAATTCAATCTATGCATACCCTCAGTAAACACTTTAATTTCTATAAAACATCATGCTTATTGTACAAGTATTTTTGTTGAAGCAGATTCCTCTTCCTAAAAGCATTAATCAATTAGAGTCACAGCTGTATTTACCCACTCTTGAAAACACTGTTTTCTCTCTACAAAAAACAAACAGTAACAGAAAACACAAGAAAAACAACTCAAATGCATATCAGTGCCTGCATCTTGGAAAAATAATTCCACAGGCATTAAATTTTCAGATAAGGCTACAAAGCTTGAAACCCCATCTTCTGCATTTCTTTGAGCACAGGTAAGAGTGGCTTTTAACTAACTTTAATGTAACTGTCTATAACCAATATAGAAATACAGGTACCTTCAGGTACATGACTCACCTTAAATACCTATTTTAGGAGGAAGTCATCTTCTGGAGATGGTCATTGCTACCCATTGACTATTTGGTCAAGCTGTTAGAGCTTATAGTGCAAGTCTAACCTGAAGATGACTAATTTAGGATGGCAGAAACCTTCCCACTATGGGTAACTGGTTAACATTTTAGTATAATTAAAAACTGGAAGGAAATAAAACCATTCTTCTCAACACTTCTAGAAAGGCATTTCTGATATGCAGCCTGCAAGGGAGTCCATCAGAAAACTGCTAAACCAGATTGTTTTCTCCTCCCTTCTCTGCATATCGAAGGCTTTGCTCATTCCCAGTCTTTTCCTCATTGTTACTCATCTGCGACTTCACCCTCCATCTGTATTGCCGTATGCCAAGTGATATAAGGTCGTATCAAAATCCTACCCATAAATTAAAAAAACCAACTGTTATGTAGCAGCTTAGGCAAAAGAGCTAAGATTTAACAGTAGTATATATAAAAAAATCTCCTAACACTCCCCCCCCCCAATATAAACATAACCACTCTAAAAGTACATGAGTATAAAACCAGTGTTATACACAAATTCTGCTTGTTTCCAAGCTCTTGGTTCTCAAACATCAAGACATTGGACTGTTTTAAGGTGTTTTCATCAAATCTGATGAAGAACCTTTTCTCTTTATTATATATTGCTATACAAAGAAATAATAGGCTATAAGGTATTCTTTATAGTAGCTAAATCCAGACAGACAAAGAAACCCACAAAGTGGCTGAAGTAAACTATTTCACAACAAAAGGGTTTTCCCTCTCTGTCTCTTGTTACTGCCTCGCTTACCCAGGCATCCTAAATTAGCCAACAAAATAGTGGCAAAATTTATGTTGATACTAAGACCTCCAATGCCCTTAAAATTGCTGAGTCAATATCCTTTGCTCAGGATGCTACTTCTCATGGGTGATGAAGCAAAGAACACCTTAATCTGCACATGTCAAGACAAGTAAAATTCATGTCAGCCCTTGCAAAACAAAACTACTGGTGCAGAAGGTCACTAAATACTTCAGGCCAAATGCTGAACTAAGGACCTGATCCTGCAAACTTTTCCTTGACAACACAAAGTCAATGGAGAACATTCAGAATACATGAAAACAAGTGAGGATAAGCCCTTGTTCACGGTCTTTTGCATGAACGGGGAGTATTATCCTGCAAATTTACTGTTGCTCTGGAATTCTGAAATTGGGTTACATATTAAAAACCGTTAGTTATAGCTCTAATAATCTAGGAAGAATTGTGTGTGTATATAGACAGAAAAACACCAGTTCAGCAAAGCATTTAACCTTGTGCTCTACAACTATTTCTACTCAGCAAACTCCTTTGCCTCAGATTAAAACTTTAAATCCTCTAGGTAATAGACAGCAATGGAGAAAGCCACCAGATATTGAAATTATGAGCTCAGGAGGATAGTTTCAATGCCTACACAAACTAACGGTAATACCTGAAATTGTATTGGCCCCCATAGTCAAGCAACAGTTATATAATTTCAAAATAAAAGGGGAGAAACAGCTAGAGTAAAAAATGTGCATAAAAACCATAAACCAGCTAGAATGTGTCAAGCCAGTGGTTTCTCTAGCTTAGTACCCTCTCTGAGCACATCAGTCAATGAGGACAGTGAGGGACAAGGATGGTGCAGGTACACAGAGCTGCTTCTCTAGTGGGACTGCCCAGCTCCTAGACGTTCCCAGCTGAGGAGGTTCCTAAGTCTGAGGTCAAACCTGCATCTTTACTCTTCATTTTTGGTATAGATTTTTCTTTTCCTGAACTTATTTAATCGACGTTTTAATCCATTTTGGCCACTGCAGCATTTGCATTTACCAGTGTGGTCTACGTACTACAAGAAGCAATTCCTTTGCACTTCATAAATGAAGTGCTTAAACAGAAATATCAAATACATGAATGAAAACCATATTTGGTTATTTTGGTGCTCCTTATAGACAGAAAAACCTTTAGTTGCTGAGTCCTGATGCCTGAAGGCTGATATATATGGATGGTGCAGGGAGGAGCTGGTATGCTAGCACAGGCTGGCTGGGGTGCTGCTCGGTGCGACCAGAGGCATTACCAATGCTGTTCCTGGCATTTTGTAAAGCTTCGTATGAGAAGCATGAAACATCTATGCTTTGGATCTTTTCAAATGCTTTGTTCATCCACTTCTAACACAAATCTAAAGTCTATTCCCTTAGCAGGTGGATCTAAAGGACAGTGTGGTCAGTTTTTGTTAATCACCCTCCTGCTGCTTTCAATGTAAAGGGAAAGCTGAAGCACTTTACACTGATGTTGCCTCAGATCTATAAATGGAGATAGTAAAGCAGGTGTCCCTGCGCCACTCTGTCTCCACAGCTGCAGACTAGGAAGCAAGAAAGAATTGATATTGATTACATTATTTTTGATTTTCCCATGGGAAACAACTTCTTCCAAAAAATACTTGGTTTGCGTTTGTTATCACAAGCTATAGCCCTCCAGATACCTGAAATATTCTAGAAATTAAAAACAAAAAAAATAATTTTGCCTTCAATCTGTTTCTTCTTAGTATCCCTTGTGAGTTGCAGTTTAGCCGCAATAAGAGAGACAACGTAAAATGACCATAAAATTGGAGAAGAGGAAAAAACCCCGAAACTTCTCTGTATTAAATAAGTTTAGCATAAAGAAATGAAAAAAAAAAGTACAGCAAAGGAAAAAAACTAAAACCACAAATGCAAATTTAAAATTAAGAAGCCACTTCCAAGTCTTCATCTGCATAGTCCAATAATCACCAAAAAGCTAGCTATAGGCTGCTCTACAGTGGATATATTTCCTGGTATTTCTGTGGCAGGGTTTTCACTTTCTTGGTTTTTTATATGATTTCAAACATCAGGACTGGCTAATACAAAACAAAAAGTTAAGGTAAAAAAAACAAAAACAACCACATAGATAGTACAAACCAACAGGTTGCGGAGTTTTGTAGTCATAAAATGCCACATAACTTTGTGAAAAGTTTGTGTCCATATAATCAGGGCTGACCTGAATTTGGAAAGAAAAAAGCCTAAAAGCTGTTCTCGGTGTTCATACTTAAATTGAGTAACTTACATTGAAGTCGTAAATTACTATGAAGCATGCTATTACACTCTAAGTTCCTGTATAAAATTTTTCAGAAATGGTAAGCACAGATTTGTGAACGAGCCTTATTTAGCTTCATGAACAGCCAATGAACAACAAGCCTGACTGTGTCTTAAGACTCAATTCATAGAAGTTAGTTTCTTTAATTAGAGCCCTATACATCCTGTGATGTCAGAGTAATCAGGCAGAACTCCAGTTTGAGATTTTCACTGAATGTTACCTTTTGTTTGTTTGAGAAGTACCATATTTGTACAGGACACAGGGCAGATTTCAAAGGCAGTGGAAGGGGGTAGGACTCCTCTCCTCTCACAGGGATTTTCAGTAGCAGTTGGTCCAAATTCGCTCCAAAATCCTTTTGTATGCAGATTATCACTCTTTCATTTGCATAAGGAAATCTTTCCCTCAAATCTCACAGTTGTCATGCACAGTAGCGACTCTGGGCTATACCTTTGATTGCATTATAAATTAATATTTGTCCTTGGCTTCCAATCAATAGGAAAGAGTATTTTGTCAAAAGGCACGCTGTTGGCAACACTTGAGCATATTCATGAGGGCTTAGCAGTGATTACTGTGCTCAGGCACACGCAGCAGCAGAGCTTCTCTCACCCGTGCTTTGTGCGCGCTGCACCTTGCATCTTTCCTGGAGATTTTCCATAGGCTCTAATAGCTCCCAGTAGGCCTCCCCACAGCAGACCTCCACACAGCTGCAAAGCTGACGTTGCTATGGAGCACCACCACCATTACTGAATAAAGGTGCAAAACAGTGCATTACAGCTGACATGCAGCTATGGAAGGCATTAAGTGTCTTTACCGAGCTGTCACTTACAGCCCTGTGGGAGATCAGAGGCAAGTCATGGGTCCGGGAAAATAATACAGTGCATTAGCAATAACTGTGACAGAAAGCTGAAGGGGTTACACAGAATTAGTTATACCACATATGGTTGTACTTGGCAAAGGATGACTGAACTAATATTGACTGTATTACAGCATACGACTCTGCTCCGGCCTTTCAGAAACTTCAAGGTATTGCTAGAGTGACAATCTGACAAGGAGCTATTACCTCTGTTAAAAAAATATATACATATATTAGACATTATAAGATAGACATATGCATATATGTCTATTAACTTTATTTATTTATATGGGAGTTGAGCCAAACTCTCCTTTCAGACTTACACATGCCAGTCCCATTCACTGCCTTACAAGTTATGAATGCATATCCCAATAGCACAGCTTATCCCTTGTAAGCGTATGTAAGTAGTGCTCTTCATTATTTTGTATTTCTGACACTCACTTCTACAACTTGGAAAGATATCCATAAAGTCAGATACAATAAATTAGGCATCATTGTAATCCATCAGGTGTCCCAGATGCTGTCAACACCTTCAGTTCTTAGAGTCGCTCATTATAAAACACGCTTATTCGTACATATTTTTAACAGCAGATTTACGTGAGTCAGGAAATACAGACTTTGTTCTTTCTCCTCCAGATTTTTCAGAGGAACATTATATCAACAGGCAGGTGGCCATACAATATCCATCAGTTGTTGCCTGGTATAAAAGCAAAGTCTGCTCTGGTATTAAAATATAATTTACAGACTTTGTGCAACTCCTTCCAGTTAAGCTCTCATATTTGTTTTACGTAAGTTTGCAAGTCTCTCACTAAATAAAATGCTCCACTGGGATGCAAGTTAATATGCACCATACACATGAAATCCTGATCTTCATATGACATTCTGTGAATTTACTGACTATAAATACCTTAGGGTCAGACAATGAGCAATTTTTGAGTTACAGTTACAGCTGTAGCACAGGTTACCTTTACTTAACATACTAGATCCAGAGTTTTATCAGGTATGAATTCAACTGACTAACGATAATCTGTTACAGTGGAAAACACACACCTTTGGGTACACTGCTTCTGATCAAATCAAGATACTGCCCATCTCCTATCATTTCTGAGAGCAACACTGTCCATATCAATCCACTAATGATTACTACTGTAGATCACAACACAGTACAATATTACCCTACCCATTAAGGATTTTATTGTATTCTGGTAATATTTAGATGTTTCTCCTGGATTAGGACCTTTTCCACTGCAACACATGCAGTGGAAGCAAGAGTTTTTATCTCCCAAAGATCCCAAGACCTTTGCTTTTTTTTTAAAAAGACTTCTTGTTTTCTTTCATTATGGTTGGATATTATTTTATGTCATTATTCCAGAGTGCATTTTTTGAAAATGCAATGCAATTCTTTGCTACAGCTTTTCACAAGAATCAAGGAATTGAGGGGCTTATTTTAAACCTCAGTAAAGTGGGGACATTTGCTTTTACAAGTAATCACTTCCATTTTATGGGTCAACTCTGCAGATCTATGGAAACGTAGCCCAGTTCCATGTTTCTCAGCTATCAAATCACACAACATAGAATTAAATTATATCTCCACTATGAAAACAGCAAGTTAAATCAGACTGCTTTAAAGCTATGATGAGCTTAATTTGATCTTCAGCTAAGCTATTGTAAGGACAAGCGTATGTGGAAGTTTTAAAAGAAAAAGTAGTGCTAAGTAAACAAACTCAAACACGTAAGTTATGCTTAACCAGTAATGCCTGGTCCAAACAAAGAGAGTGGTCAAATTTAGTTAAAAAGGGATTCCTAAGTTTAAATAAAAATACAATAGAGAAGAAATCATAAGGTATTACATATTTAATGGAGGATGAAGAAAGCAAGCTCTTCTCCAAGAAAATGCACTGTTCCTTTCAGTGTCCTTACTGGAAAGGTATAGGCATTATTTCACATCTATAGCTGCCTGCACATTAAAAAACACTTCGATGCATCCTGGCCAAGCTTTCCTCTGCTATTTATATTTTGTCCATTGTTTGACTCTATTCTCCTCTATAAAAAGACCTGTTCATGAAACTGTACGCGTATAATTCATGGAGTGCTGTGTTCCAAACAATGTAGAGAGCGACCTTGTCAACTGTTACCTAAAATCAGTTAACTTTGACTGTTAAAACATGTAACAGAACAGCACTTCTGTCATACAAATGTTTGATACTAAACACATCAAATTTGCTTACAAAAAAGGAGAGTCTGGATTAATACTATTTGTGAAGGTGGTGTTGGTTTGACACCATGATATTGATTCAGTTTTCACTAGCGGAGTAAGACAGTAGCATTGGTGTAGTGAATAGGAATACTACTTCCATAAAAACAATTTTTGATAATTCAGTAATTTCAGTATATGCTTTGAAGTTGGTACGAATAATATTTTATATCCATTTTTAAAGGAACTTTTTATTTCATATGGGCTTGGCATGAAACAAAAAGAACACATCTTTCAAGAATTTTAAACTGAGACTTTTTAAAACGTTCAGAGGAAGGAAGTAGAAGTTATACAGTTGTGAGGTTTTCTCCTAAAGTAACGTTGCCTTTCTCTTACAAAATTGTTTAAGTCCACTGCTACTAGCCAAACGCAGATTTTTGTTAAATTTTGTTTTTTAATTGCAACATACCTTTATTTTAGGATTTTCCCAAATAACTCAAATGCTGGTGAAAAAATGACAGATGCCCATTAGCATAACTGACTGCTCGAAAAATAACATTAATGCCTTATTACTTATAACATATTCATCCAAATGTTTCATTAACTTCGTAATGTAATATTAATGAGAAGGATAACTAACATTTTCTGGACCCAGCAACTGCAAACTGCCAGCTAATCATTAAATCCCAGCTCTCCTTTCACTTAGTTTCATCTGCACAGGTTCCTCACAAATTCCCATTCACAGATCACAAAAGAACAATTTGGGTTACTTCAAGAATTAATTAGACATTTGTATGAAAGCCACTAGAACAACTGCTCCTCCTGCGAGTTCATAAAGCTGTTTAATTTGCTCTTGTATTTTCATTCAGAGAAGCTGGCAACATCACAATAAAACACAGCATGCAGAGATAGAAAGCCAAATTTCTTCCTTAATTGTTCACTTTCATTTACTATACTCATTTAAAAGATGCAAGCACTAACACCTTTTAACCTCAGCAGTGACACAGCTGGGGCACTCTTCACACATAATACAGAGTGACTTGGAATAATGCACCCCTTGTCAATCTGTAAAGAGTATTCAGGTTGAGATTTAAAGTCTGTACTTGCATTAGCAAAAGGATGAAAACCCCTCTCTTGTACAGTTTAGCTTTTATTATGTTTATATCTTAGCAGCTAATTGCCTGAAGAAAGGAAAAGAAACGCTGAACAGGAAGCATTGAAATGTGTATTAAATGCCGCAGAATAATAAGACAGCATATTTACTGACTTCTTTTCTTTTTCTTTTTCTTAACATCTTAGCTTCTTCACTGAGGAGTTAAATAGCCATTTGAATGACACTCTTTCGCCAAATCTGTCTTCTGCTGAGCAGAAGTAATAGGCAGACTCCTATATGGGACGCAGGACAGATCAGATTTCTGTATTCAGCAGAGGTATTCTGCAAGAAACTTGGCTTGGCCACGGAAATAATGTCAGTAAAAAGTCAGTGTGTGCCCTGTAGAGAGCTAATCGAGGGTGGAGATAAAGATAATCCTCCCTCTGAACAGCAGCCCTGGCTAACCATAGCTAAACATCTGTTTCATACTATCACAGTGTTTTTTCCTACTCTCCAGCTATGGAGTTGGAAAGCACTGGTGCATCCTTTTCACCTTAAACATGAAAGCCCTGTTAAGATTTCCATATTCACTATCTGCAAAAAAAGTGTAGCCACACTGTAGACTTAGGTGCAATGCAAAAACTGGCTCTCTAGCATACCAGCACTGATGTCCATCTGTCAGCATGGCACTTAGCCCACACACAAGGTGGAATGCCAGTTTCAATAGGGCGTAGGTGCCAATTAAATACAAATTTAGAGTGATAGCCTGCAGAAGGCAGAAAATAGCATATATTCTGCAAAGAGGCATTTCTGATGGTAAATACTGCCAAATATTTTATTATAAGGGATCATTTATGTTTATGATAGCAGGCATTATGAGTCAGATCTAAATCCCATGAAAGTCAAAGTAGCCTTCCAAACACTGCAGAAACTATACATATGTAATATGTGTCAAAGCCTGGTCTTACTAACTTGAATAGCAAGACTATTTAATTCATCAGAACTGAGGCCTTAGAGAACATGCCTTTTTCCAATCAATCTACATGACAGTGAAAACTCTGTGTGCACAGTAAGTACTAATTACGTGTGATTGACAAGGTAAAAAAAAACAACACAAAACACACACAAAAAAAGCTTGGCTAGTCATAACTCTGTCTTCTTCCTCCCCCATGGCAAACAGGTTGTAATTAAATAATATTCATTCCATCTACCTCCAAAATTATTTCTGAAATAAATATACTACCAAAGTAAACAAAATCTGGAAACTGGCATTTATTCTTCAGAGAATAGTGCTCAAGGAATTTAAAAAAAAAAATCGTTACGGCATTACTGTTTATTGACAAAAAGGACTGTTAAATTTCCTTCGCATTTCCCTCCATTCCACTACCTACCTTCCAACCTCTGCTACTCCAGCCTTTAAGAATACTTTCCCTCCTACAGAACATATTTCCCCAAGATAAAGCAAGATGGAAAACAGCACAACATAAACCACAATGATTTCTGTGAACTGCAAGAGGTGGGAAGGGAAGAGCTGCAAAGGCAGGAGAAAGATGGGCAGCAGCAGAGGACCAGCTGATATCACAGAGGTCACACCTCATAGGTGTGAAATCCAAATTAAATACTATTGGAAACTGCCAAATGTGGGAAGAACAGTGATAGCAAGGGGGCAGATAGGTCAAAACCGGAGGAATTACAGATTGTCAGTTACAGACTGCCATGCTGTACAGTGCCTGCCTTCAGCCTAGCTTTCGGAGCTCTGCAGAGCCAGAGTTGGAAGAGAAGCAGATGGAGCATGTAACAGGGTTTCTCCTTCCCGAGAACATGGACAACATCACACCAGGCTTTCAGAGACACAACAACCCCTCCAAATGCAACCAGCTCTTCCTCAGTCTTACTTTTTCTTTTTCCCCCCTTACAACTTCATACATAACGCCCGATGTACCTGATCCATGTCTGTCATCCTCAGATGTTTACAAATGCTGCCAAATGTACAGATAAGCTGTTCTGAAACTTTGCAAGAGATACTACTGTGTTTTATGCAGCACATAAACAGATCCTGCCACTTTAAATGGAAATATGTTGCACAGGCACACTGTTACAGTATGGGAGTCGAACATCTTGGTATTAATATAGTTCTTATCATTTCTTTCTGTGAGGTATGCCACACAACCAACCTTCCCCTTCCCAAGCTTTACTTAAACCTGTGTCTGAATAGGGAAATAACACCTCATTTCCAAGGCCTGTCTTTGCTCTTCTCTCCTAATTACAGTGTTTCAAAGGGTCAAATTCAGCTATCAGGCAGATTTCTGCCACTACAACAGAATATTTTCTTCTTTTCCTTTTTTTTTAAAATAAGGAGGCTGAAGTAGAGCTGTTATTGTTCAGAGACAGAAAATAAATTTTAAAAACCCCAATCAAAATCAAAATAATATATACAATGTTGTCACAGCACATTTGATAAAATGCTCAACACTAATTTTCATTAATTCATGCTGGAAATGCAGCTGGTGTCTGTGGTACAAGGAACTGAACTTTACAAGTGAGTGTAAGCATCTGCCCTGCGTTAGAAAGACACATGGATTTTCCAGAATCCTTGGCATCAAGTACTTGTAATATGTAGTATCTGTAGGTGCAAGCTTGGATTGGGGTGCTTTTTCTATTCAAAACTTCTCTTAGAGAAGCCTTGAAGCATAAATTTCATATTTGGGGGAAAAAAAAAAAAAAAGGACCATTCAGTAACTCTGCATTTGTTTTCCATTTTCTTTCTCTCCTAGAACAACCTTATCATCCTCCTTCCCACTCTGAAAAATGTTAACTGTGGCACACTTTCTATGTGTTTCTATAATACAATCTCATTTACAGAAAATAGTTTGAGGGAGAGGAGCTTCTGAAAGGTTTAGGGGTGGAAGAATTGCAAGCTGACTGCCAATTCCTGCAACAGACCTTGGTAAAGTCACTTTAGCTGAATTAATCACTGAAAAGCACAGAACAAGATTTCTCTAACAACAATACAGAACCTAGGGTAATATTCCAAGTAATTTTGAGCACAGAATAAAATTAATCATGCTGTAGACCACACAAGAGCTTCACAAAAGAGAAACAAGAAGAGAAGCTGTCAAACACTGGAGTACAAACCAATGATGGGTACCCGAAACAGCAACCAGTTAGTAACAAAGAACTAGAAAGATACAATGCAGTCCTTCAGCGTGGCCTGAAGAGTGTACGTCTTCAAATTTGTCAGTGAATTGTAAAACCAACGGCCCACTATTGAAATTACCTTGCAGGTGGGGCTATCCTTGCATTCCTTGTAATATATAACAGACATGACTTAATAGATCTAAACTGCCATGACCTGAGACGGGAAGAAAACTATGTTCCAATTTAATAGGATCCTAAATCATTAAAGCTATTTGAACTATAATGAAATAAAATTTTAGTTGAATCCACAGTGTTAATACACAGTACAGAGTACAGAATCTTATTAAAGGATAAGTATCTGTCTTTACCTTGCCTAAATGCAAGTAACAAATTTCGAGAATATACATAAATTTTAGCATTCCCATGTTTATAAATCCCCCCTTTTTTTTCTCACCAATATCAAGACCTGAAATTGTGGGAAAGTCTATTTTCTTATGTCAAGAACCCTTGGCATTGTGTATGCTGTCGTCAGGAGAACTCCAGCAAAAAGACCCCTTTCCTGCTGTGTGACAGGGTGTGAGTGCAAATTTCCTGGTAAAGGCTCACAGAGCCTTCCCTAGAGTTTAAAAAACATCTGCCATGCTTTTCTGTAAGTAGATGAGTTAAGAGGGGAATATTAAATGGTATCAAATCAGAGTGCCCTAATTTGGCTGCCTTGAAAACAGACAATGGGCGATCTCTCAAAGAACACCTAAAGCTTGGAGACAGATTATTAATAATAATAATACTGGCTAATGATTATAATAATAATAATATTCTTTTTAAGTATTAAGGTAATACAGCCTCTCTTTGTCACAAATGAGTAAACTAGGATCTCTAAAAACTAATTTGGCCAGAAAACTACATGTACTGAGATGATCACCAACCAGAGTTTCCTATCTTGGTGTTTGAACTAAAATGGAGCCTTGTTACCTTGAAGGGCTGCAATCAGAGAAAGATGTTATTGAAGCAATAGACAAATCCATGGATTGTAAGACAAATTTCATGATTTCTCTGGATGTTAAGACTCTTAGATGAAGGGTGTTTCACAAATTGACTTCAGGTGGTTTAACCCCATCCCTTACCCCTAGCTTTACAGACTACACTGGACCATTCTCTTGCCATCCTCATTTCTGACTGCACAGCAGCTTGACAATCCTATCACCATCAGAATGGTCTGCAGAAGTGTCAGATAGCTACAAAATGAATGCATTAACACTAGCACAATGACTTGCTTGTGCCCGTATGTCACAAAAAGAAGCAAATCACTAGGAATTTGGAAGGAGCTGCTGTGCACTACCAGGGCATTTCTGAATGCCAGCTGTGATGCAAGCCCTTAAAACCAAGTCCTGCACAGGCAAAAATAAACATAGTTTTTGACTGCTTAAACCTCCAGCTACGGCATTTGCTCAGAGAAACCTAAAAGAAGTACAATCTTTCCAAAATCTCAGCCTTATCACCACTGCTTGTGGCCCCTGCTACACAGCCCAGTACTGTAGTATGAAGACAGGACTTTTATTTACATAAAGTCTCCCTAGTATTGAACTACCACCTAAAGAGTCTTTTTTCTGCCCGTTTAACAATCCCTTAGAGAAAACTGCCTAAGCAGAGACCCTTCCTGACTAAGACGGGGCTGGCGCAATGGGTTCACAGTTCTTTGGCTTACCTCCCCTGCTCTGGGCAGAAGGACCCGTACCAGCAGTGCACCCAGCTGGGGCTATTTCCTGCATCCTGCCTGATCTTCAGTTCCTAACCACAGACACACTCCTTCATGGCTCTAAAAACCAAACGACTCTAGGCATGCCTGTGGTCATTGACCTCATCCTACATTGTTGTGGATCTACACCAAAGAAAAGAGTTAACTAAGGATCAAGCACTTCACCTTTTGAAGGAAAACAGATGTCCTTCAAGCTGTAACTCCAGAAACTCGTTCTTGGTATCAGAGATCAGGAAGGAGTAAATTAATCAGCCGTTTCCTACTTTGTGAGTCGTTGCATCATTTTAGAAGCACACAGTGAGTATGAGTGACCGTCAGAAAGAAGGCGCTAGCCTGCTGAACCAGATCCAAACCGTGCCAGGGAAATTCCTATTGTTCCTTAGGCTATAAAAAGGAAAACATTCAGTCGGGTTATGCATGGTACTGAAAAGAAAAAAAGGGGGAAAGAGAATACATATAATGTTTTGCAATTAGAAGGAAAGAAGTTTTACCAACAGGCCGCATAATGGATCATTAACCAAAACATCCATATTCAGAAGCCCAGCAGATTTAGTGAGGCACCGTACAGATCATTAGCACTAGAGGTAATAGCCATTGATTAAAAACTGACACATTGATCATTTGTTCTGGCTTTTGATTTGCCTGAGGCTTCCACCCAATTTCTTACAGTCTCCTACAGCATTTTATCCCCTAGATCATGAAAACCGTAGTTTCAGCTTCATGAACACGCATCCTTAGTCCATCTATTTATGGTATTTATGCAGCATGTCTGTTGATAGGTTCCTGCCCATATAATTTAGTCATAAAATCTTGCCAGGCCCATGACATGATTTGCTTCAAATTATTAAACCACTTTGTTCATTATTTATTATTGCAATATTGTTTGCCCTGTAACAGCTAAGGTTATGTTAGCATTTCCATTACAAACACAGATACATCAAGGGATTTAAAACTTGACTGTAAAAATCTTGCTTTAGGCTGGGACTCTGCAGACAAGGTTTCAGCTGACAAGAGATTTAAAAAAAAAAACAAAAAAAAACCAAAAAACCAAACCACTTTCTACTACGAATAAAACCAAAATCCATCTCCTACCAATTTCGCTACAGCAATACAGAAGAAAATAATTACCATTTGCTATCAAATCACTTTCACATACACATTTTCCTAAATTAAGATTTTTATAGCATGCCCTGGGTCATTTTGTTGTATTTCAAAATTATAAGGCAATTCAACTCCATAAAGCTGGCCACTATATCTTCGTAATAGTTTCACATTTTATGTATGGAACTCAGAATTTGTACAAAAGCATCATTCCCAGCAGATGTAAATGTAACAATCTGCTATTTAAGGACACATCATGGGCATTTCTTGACCTCGATACCCATACAGAGGGTTTGAAAATAGCTTTACAACCAAATTGAAAAACCCAAATTAATATTAACATTTTTCTATACCGAATAATGCATTGCTTCTCCATAAAGGCCTGATCCTATTGCCTGTGCCCACCTCAGTGTTTATTGGACTAGTGTATGTTTTTAAAAAGTTTAACTACTATTTCTTCTGGGAGTGTGTGTAGATGAAAAACCTTGAAACAAGTATGAAATTATAGTTCTTACCAGCATTAGGATTTAAAAGATTACTTTTTGCAAATAAAGACTTCAATTTTGACAGTGCATTTGCTAATAATTCAGATGCAGAGAGCATCCTATTCTGATGGATTAGAGAGATAGACAATTCACCTTCAAAGAAGGTGGAAGTAATCTTTGCTTGAGGCACAGCAAATTCCAATACAGTTCACTTTCTCTATTAATACATAAGCAGATATATGATAAAGATTAATAATAAGGCTATATGGATTACTGTACTAGGTTGTCTCAGAAATCTTAAGCAGAATGTCTCCATTTGCTTGTTTATACAGATGTATCCATAGGTAGCTCATGGGTTACCTAAATTTAATATTTCAGTATGTCAAATTGTATTGGTTTTATGTGGCAAGGTTTTGGTAGCGGGGGGGGTTACAGGGGTGGCTCCTGTAAGAAGCTGCTGGAAGCTTCCCCTGTGTTCGAGAGAGAGCGAGCCCATACCAGCCGGTTCTAAGATGGACCCGCCGCTGGCCAAGGCCGAGCCAATCAGTGATAGTGGTAACGCCTCTGTGATAACATTTTTAAGAAGGAAAAAAAAGTTGGGATGTGGAAAACAGCCACCGGAGAGAGGAGTGAGAACATGTAAGAGAAACAAGCCTGCGGACACCAAGGTCAGTGCAGAAGGAGGGGGAGGAGATGCTCCAGACGCTGGAGCGAAGATTCCCCTGCAGCCCGTGGTGAAGACCCTGGTGAGGCAGGCTGTCCCCCTGCAGTCCAGGGAGGTCCATGGTGGGGCAGATATCCACCTGCAGCCCGTGGAGGACCCCACGCCGGAGCAGGTGGGTTCCTGAAGGAGGCTGTGACCCCGTGGGAACCCTGCGCTGGAGCAGGTTCCTGGCAGGACCTGCGGATCTGTGGAGAGAGGAGCCCACAGAGCAGGTTTTCTGGCAGGACTTGTGACCCCGTGGGGGACCCACGCTGGAGCAGTCTGTGCCTGAAGGACTGCACACCGTGGAAAGGACCCATGCTGGAGCAGTTCGTGAAGAACTGCAGCCCGTGGGAATGGCCCACGTTGGAGAAAGTTCGTGGAGGACTGTCTCCCGTGGGTGGGACCCCACGTTGGAGCAGGGGAAGAGTGTGATGAGCCCTCGCCCTGAGGAGGTGAAGCGGCAGAAGATAACATGTGATGACCGTAAACCCCATCCCTGTCCCCCTTGTGCCGCTGGGGGGGCTTGGTGGAGAAATCCGGGAGTGAAGTTGTGCCCGGGAAGAAGGGAGGGGTGGAGGGAAGGTGTTCTGAGATTTCGTTTTATTTCTCATTTACCTTACTCTGGCTGATTTGTAATAAAAAGTGAGCTAATTTTCCCTAAGCTGAGTCTGTTTTGCCCGTGATGGTAATTAGTGAATGATCTCTCCTGTCCTTATCTCGACCCGCAAGCTTTTTTTGTTATATTTTTCTCTCCCCTGTCCAGCTGAGGAGGGGGAGTGATAGAACGGCTTTGGTGGGCACCTGGCGTCCAGCCAGGGTCAACCCATCACACAAATATTCTCAGTTGTAATGATTTAATGGACCTATCCCTGAGATGGAAAGTTGGAAATTTAAGTAATCCTTTGTTTTAGACTTCCAAATACTGCTATTTTCTAATCAAAAGGATTCTGTATTGCACCTGATTGCAGTTCGTAGAGTGTGAATTTGAGATGGACACGGAGAAAGAGGAATAGGTTCAGGCTCACATTTGGTCATGCTTTGATGTTGAATTTCATTTCTATGACAGCTCTATGATGTAACCATAAGACCACTATTTTTACTTATGGAAAAATTACAGCAATATTGTAAGTAAAATTTTTGAACTCCATCCTTCAAAAAAAGTTATGCTTTTTAGATATACTGTTGTAGAGATTTCTAGAACAATACAACACTTTGATCTTGCAACAGCAAAAATAAACATGAAGACTCTACATATTTAAGAAAAAAAAATCATGAGTCACACCTCAGAATCTTGTTTCTCAAAGTTAAATCTGTATATCCTAGTATGAGTTAACGTATTATGTACTTTATCGTATAGAGTCAATTATTCTTTCATGTGAATAGATTTATCTACACTTTGAATTGACTGTTTTTACAGTTAGGTATAGACATTTTACAGTCACTGCAGATATATTTGTGAAACCTTTATCTAAATTGGTATTTTCAATTAAAATGCTATCTTTTGACTCTGATGCACTTCTTTCCAAATCTTTTCTGCACCCCCTCCACTCTGACCTTCCTTTAGCCTTCACAGTCACACACAAAAGAAGCAGTGGATAAGACACTGGGAAATGATCCAGTATAGCCCTCTGATCAAAGGCTGCATCAAATATACCTCATGGCATTCCTGACAGATGTGCTCCCAAGCTATTCTTGAGGCTATCGTACCATGGATATCCCACAGTTTCCCCAACTAATCTATTTCACTGCTTTGCCATCTCTATCATTGGAAAGACTTGCCAGACATGTACAGAAGTCTTCCATGTTGTCATGGAGAAGAGTTCATTCGCATCTGTCTGCATATGCAAAGACTGATGGCATGACTGAGTTTTCTCACCTCAGGAGTTAACAGTCTAGTTACCTTCCTCTTTACTTCAAAATCCTGTTTCTGAGATCATCTTATTGCTTTCCTCTACACAATTCCTCTTCCTTGGAAATGTATTTTCATATGCATCTGGCCCAGCAGATTCTCAGGCTCATTATGAACAGTTTAATTTCATCCTAATGTGCTGAAAAGCCTTACCCTCCTCCTACAAACCTCTCTCCCCTATCCTGTCTAAGGCAATTGAATACCAGTCAAGTCCCAAAGAAGATAACTTTCTGGCTGCCACCTGCACAACTGTATTAAAGTTTCTACTAACCTTCTCCTTATCACACAGGCCATAAACATGAGAAGGCATGTATTTAGCTTTTCAAGATGGGGGGGGTGGGGGGTGAGGGGGTGGGGGAAGTATGAGTTTCTTTCCCATGAAGCACAATTCTGTCCAAAAAGCTTTTTAGAAATATTTAACACAGTTAAAAGTGAATGCTTTACCAAACTATGCAGTTCAATGAAAGACATTTACCTATTAGCTTGCCTCATGGTCCAGCAGAGTTGATGTGAGGTCAATATGTGACTAGAGTGCAGTGGTCCAGGCAAGGCTAGATAGTAACGTGCTGAAAGCATGGTTATTACTGAGGGCACTAAGCATGTATCATCAAATAACATCAAATTGATTTGCAGGTCACCTGTAAGTAACCAATATACTCTCACTGTCCTCCTACCTTTCCTACTGAACTTCCTCTTCCAAAGACTCCCATTGAGTGGGAAGAGGCAGCGAATATCAGAGACATCCTCAGTTCATGTTAATCATGTAGCTCCACGAAAGACAGTGAATGGTATCTGTTTACTTCAGATGAGAAATGTGTTCTTACTCTACAGAAAAGACCTACAGTTTTCCAGACCTTCCAATTTTACTTTTTATTGTCCTTCTTTTCCCCCACAATGGCTTTAAATTGGTTTAAGTATTCTACCACTCAAAAGCTGTTAGATGGGCATACAGTGACATGCAAGAGCAGCACAAATCACAGATATGGTTAAAAAAGAATCCAGCCCTGTTAGATAAACCACAGTAACTTCAATAATGAGAGATTCTTTCATCCTCTCCCCTGGTTTCTACCCCTTCCCTGCCGTATTTCAGAGTCAGCACAACACTGCCTGCGCTCAGCTGCTTCATATGGATGGGGCTCTTCCCTTGGAAGAGAGGAAGGGTAAACTGGTGCTCAGGGCACTTGCTTGCAGCTCTAGAAACAACTGCACCCATGACCTTCCTGTGCTGTCTTTTGTAGGTCAATTTGGTTCCTTTGGAGACATCAGTCTGTGGACATACACACAGGGGGGAAAAAAACCAAAATCCAAGACCTATTGTGACTTTCAAAGTGCATCATTAAAGCCAGAGCCACTAATCTGGTGCTCGGAAAACTCTCATTAAGTATGTTCAAGTAAATGAACATGTGAAATTTGAAAATGTATCAATAACTATTTCTGTTTCAACCACACTTCCTGCCACACAGTGGAGGTGATGGATACACTACAGTAGCTATTGACTTGGGGGATTTAGCCTCCGTTGGTTCTCTGGGCTTATCCCCTTTGACTGATTCAGAGAAAGACATTTCCACTATGTTTCCTGTCAAAAGGTTACTATGTTATTAAAGGAGTGGTTATTGATTGACAGCCAGAAAAACCTGGGCATCCCAGTAAATTTTTATTGAGAAGACTTTAAATCACTTTGTGACTGTATTTCAAGCTGGAAATCAAAAATTAGTGTCTAAAATCATTAGGCAGATTTAAAGTTAAAATTCTGAAAAGTTTTTTGCCAGCAACAGAAATCCCGTTCCTACTAAGTTCTTTTTATTTTTGTTTGTATTAAGTTGGTTTTTAATGTGTTGTCTATGCCTGTTAGCTAAGCTACGAAGGAACTGCCTGGAGACTTTGGGAGTAAAATTCAAACTTGTTTTGTGAGGAAGCATCTATTTCCCTGTCAGAAGGAACTACCACGGGACGTCCTTCATGCCTCTCAGCACAGCCATGAGATTAAAGTTTTCTCTACAACACCCGGGGGAACACTACACACACCAGTTTAAAATTTAAACAGATAGTTCAAAAGGAAGCCGCATTGCAATGGCAGGGTCCACTCATATGCTGAAGGGGAAGTGGGTTAACCAGGGGCTAGACAACTCCCCCTTTAGAGTACAGCCCATGGACCTTCCTGTGCCATTCTGGAGACATACAGATGTGATTCAGGGAAGACCCAGAGCTGGATGGCCTCTTGGCCCAGAGGAGATAAGAAGTGGACTACTAGAGAGAGGCATAGATAGGCAGAGCATCAAAAAACATTAGGTTTTAAGAATGGCTGAAGTTGGGATCACTTACTCATATTGATTACCTGTAAAGCTAGAGGCGGCTATGAAAATGAAAAATTTTCCTTTTTTCAAAACCACTTTAGAAAGGCACTTCTAAAAGTTTTAATTATCTTCATAGCCTGGAACACAGTGACCTGAGAAATGGTTGTGTTGGCAGGACAGAGAGTGGGCAGGTAGGTGGGAACTCTTTAGCTTGTATTGCCACTGAGAGTTGCCTCTCATCCAACCACAGCTTGGGTAGTCACTCCTGATACCACATAAACACTAACACAATCAAGTACAAGTGCTGCCTTTCGGATAGTTTAAAAGTAAACTCCAAATAAATGACTATACTTTTCTTCCTTACCACCCGTTGTTAGTCCTGCACAGATCCAAACCAGAAAGGGTCTAATCTATACAAATGTCATCAGCTCATCTACAATCATATAGTTAAACCAATACAAGCCTCTAGATGATACCCTTAATTTCATTCAGAGGAAGGTCATATTGATTTACCTTGTATGGTAAATTGACAGTCATAAACTGTAACTGTTCAAAACCTGACACTTTATTCATTCAACTAAACTGGTATTTCAATCCATTTTAGGTCAATTGGTGAAAGTTATGGTGTTAGACAAACCAGATTCCTAATTTGAAACAAAAGGAATTGCTATATTTATGCCAGAATCATATCTTTTCTTGAAACACATTTGTCTGTCCTTGATTCCCTTTCTATCTTTTCATTTCTTATACAATACTGTTTTACGTATTCCTCCCGAAGGAATATAAACATAACATATGCCATGTGTGAGCTTGTAAACTCTTTTGAGATACAAGGATAGTAAATTCTGAACAGTATCATTTCTAATGTCTGAATAACTCTACTGAACAAACCATCTATCAAACACTCAAGAAAAAGTCCTCCACAAGGTAAGAATTAGAGGAAAAAATAACACTATAAAACTCACCTTATTTACCTACAACCAGATCTTATAAGAAATACACCTATTCACTCATAGTAATGTGTAAATAAGTTTTTACGTTTATATTTAATATAGTGTCATAGTCATCATGGTATATACATCTGTAGAGGGATGCAGTACTGATTACTGCACCAAGAGCTACACCACAAAAAACAAACCCCACAGGCTTACACAAAACAAGTCTAAATCTTTATCTCTCAGTGTTATCCTTAAATCCAAGAACAGCACTCTTACAGACAAACTAAAATTATTTCTATTGAAGATAAGCATTGCTTCTCAATTATGCTGTGATGAGAAAATTTCAATTTGATTACTTTGATGTTTGATGCAGTCAGAAAACCATATTCAAACTACTCATAGTGAAAGATGGACAACACTTACAAAGAACTTAAAAGTAACTACTTTTTAATTCATAATTGGCAGGCCTAACTTATCACAAAGTTACAAAGAAGCATCTTCAAACCACAAGTGTTTTATCGCATTTTACATCACTAAGGATATCCTGTACAGCCATCAGTTTGGTTGGTAAATCAGCACACCAATAATTTCCGTTACTTTCATTACTGCATGTGAAAGTTGGATAGTAGTATCTTTACAGCTCATTACTTTCTAGATGTTTATTCAACTAATTATGGTCACGCTTTAAGTAGATGCTATCCATCATCTTAATAGGTCAAAATCCCATTTTTTTTCCCTGCACTGCAAACAAGTTGGATGAAACATTAAGTTCCGGTCTCACGCAGAGATCTTTGCTTTAAAATAAACGCAGTGATGGCAGAAGCGCTTGCCTATAAATACTTACTAGCTGGCAAGCACAGAGGTGCCCGTGACCCCCTGCCCGCTGTGACTACTTGGCCCCTGGGTGCCTTGGCAGGCTCGAAAGCCGGGTGGACTCGGCGGGCTGGGTGCTCTCAGCCCCTGACAGCGAGGCTTCGAGCGGGCTCTGAAGCTGCTCCTCCTCCGTGCCTGCTGGGAGGAGGGGTGGTGGGCTCGCACCGCGCTCCCCGCACCGGTAACACCCGCCACGAACGCTTCTCCCTAGCAAAACCGGTTTGCACGTACTCGACCACGCTCACCTCAACGCACAGCTGAAGAGGCGGAGAAGGAAAGCTGCCCACGCTCGCCAGCCAGCGGGGGGCGTGGAAGGAAGTCTCCCCACTCTGCTCCCACACGGGTGCCGGGGCGCAGGGAGGCCCCGGGCCCGGGGGGAGCCCGCGGGGTCCCGGGGCCGGCCCGGGCCCCGAGCCTCTCCTGGGCCTGCGCCGGCTGCGGCTGCCCTGCCGGGGCGGGAGGGGCTGGGGAGAGGGAGAAGAGAGGGGGGAGAGGAGGGAGAGGGGTCCGGCTTCAGCCGTGGCTGGGTGAGGCAGGGGAGAGGCGCTCGCTTCCGCGCTTAATTGCTTATGCTCGCTTTTTACCCCTCAATACCCAAATCGGTCATTAGAAGTTTGTGTTAATTGGCAACAAATTAAGTAAAATATCCCCGAGCTGAGACCGCTTTGCCCTCGCCAATATGTTGGATAGATACTTCTACAGCTAGTTTGGAAATAAGCACTGAAGGAGGGAACCGTGTCGCAAGAGACTCCTTCTTTCTAGACTTCAGCTTGTTATCGTTGGCCCTGTTCATAGCCAATAACCTAAAAGGATGAGTGAATTATAGTCTGAAGATCGATACCTTTCTGCAAATTTTGCAACAAAAACATATAGAAACAAACATGAATAACTGTACGCGTTCACACCAAACATACCAGTCAGACCCCCTCCCTCAGCTCTTCTCCCGGGGAATGGAGTGTGGAATTTGCCCTCACACCAGCTGAAGAATTAAGAGTGATGAAAGTGGTAACGTAGTAAAATTTTAAAAGGCAAATGGCTAAAAGAAAAAGCCAAAACTGATTCTAGAAGTCTTTCATTTTGTTTTCCTTCTGTTTGATTATTTTTCCAGTGCTCAGCTAAAATCTGGGTTCTGTTGAACATGGCAATTTTACAAGTAGGGATTCAAAAGTATTTCTGCTCTGTTTACTCACATAATTTAACAAGAAGTGCTCTTCCAATTCCAGATGGCTCTGTCAGGTTGGTTAAAGTCACATTTAGTGCAATTGATATTAAAAGCAAAGACCAAAATACCCACAACATCTTCACAAAATAGCGAAAATGTTCAATGAATCGTATGGTTCCAAAGCACCAAAACCAAAAAGCTCTCTATAATGAATGATACCTCTTCAAATACCTTTGGCAGAGATTATATAGCCAGAACATAATTTTTTGTCAGTACGTCCTTCACTGAGGCCACCTGAACTTTCAAGGATCTTAACGTGGCATAAAAATTAGTCAAAGAATCATAAGAAAGGACAAAGAACTAACATGTTAACCTCACCACAAACACACATCCTTAGTATTTAATTGAGTCATAGACGATCACAAAATACAACAGTGGTAGTTCCCGAATCCCATGGAAAGTTGCCTATCCTGCAAATATTTTATGTTCTTAACCACACATTATATAATTTTCAGTTCTCATTAGCCCTACTGAGATCAACAGGATAACTCCTGTGCTTTCAAGTCAGGGTCTTGCACAACTTTGTCAAAAAGCAGGAATAGGAAGTTAGGGCCAAAAGAAAAATCTCACCAGTGTGTGATAAAACTGAGCATGGTTAATCCATGAAAACACTTTAGGTACTCCATCAAAAACCAGATTGCTGAAACACCAGCACAACTAAATCTTGACATCTCTTGTCCATTGACACTTGAGTTTTTTGAGTTTTAGGTACTCAAGGTACCGAAATGTTGGTATGTGAGAATGCTCAGCAGCACCGAAACGTGGCTGCTTTCTACTTATCCCACCTGCAGTAACCCAGGACTCACAGAGGAGATGTTCCAGCACACAAGTTGCCCAAGGTGCTCGCCCCAGGGAGCTCACCTGAAAGCAAGTTTACACGTCAGGTGTTCACATACAAACAAAAGTTGTCACTGTCTACTGTTGAGGTTCTAGCAGAGGTGGGGACAGTGGTGCTCCTAGTTTTGCAGCTAATAGCTCCTTGTTGGGGACAGATGGGATGACAAAAGTTTCTTTTTCACTTTTTGAAGGAATTATCACACCTCCCATAAGCCTGGTTTGCAACAGGATGGTTTGCCGTAAGGACACTCACAGTCTAATCAGTTGAAAGAATTCAGTGTACACTTCACAGGAGCAGCAGAAAGACAAGCAGAAAGGGAAGGAGAGAGATGGGACAGGCCCCTATACCTTGCTATACAGGTGCTCATTCTGGAATAGAGAGAGGACTGTGAAACACCTCTACAAGTAAGGGCTGTTTCCCACAGCTTGCCCGTACCACTAAATACCTGAACCACTAGAGAGAAACTCGACTGCCTGCTGCTCCTCGTCAGCTGCAGAAGCCTTCTCAGCTAAACAGAGCAGCTTCCATGGACGGTGCTATAGCTGAGCTCCCAGCCACAGCAGAAACCCACCAGCAAAGCCAGGTACTGTCTGGCAACTAGCCTATGGTGACCTCCACGCTGCCAGAGCTGCAGCGATAACAGAGCCCAAACCACGCAGCTGAAAGCTAGGTAGCATATCTCAACTAGCTACATTTTCATCTTTTCGTACAATGTAACTCTCCCCCTCCCCCCAAAATCAGTGCAGACACAAATTCTATCCACAGTGCTGCTGAAAAGTTTCAGAAACGAATCATTAGGAAGAAGAACTGCTGGCAGGTTACTTGTTTCAGGTTATTCTGGCTATTACCCATACTCATAGCAACTGAGATCAATGGAAATGTCTCCCAAGCCCCAAATGTTACAAAGGTTTCAGTCAAAGAAAAGGAGGATTTGATAGGTTTGTGATTCTCTTTCATGTAGAAAATAACAAAAAAGAACCACCCTAAGTTTGCTGTGTGCACAAGACTAATATGAATGATAAAATAAGACAAGCTCCCCCACCAGCTTTTAATATTAAAACTAGAAGAGTAAGCATAGTATGTTTAAAGCATTTGTTTAAATGTCAATATCCTGTCTGCTTCAGCAGCGATGCAGGTTTTTGTGTCACTTCTCCTGCCTGCTATCGATTAAACAATCATGATTGTTAATGGGGAAGCAAAACGTGCTATTTTTAATTCCACACTGACTTTTAACTCTGTTATTTCAAACGTGAAATTACCTTTGTTGCTTTAAAAATCACTGTTATTATACACTCTGAAAATTATAAGCATGTACATTACACTATTTCTCAATAATTCACGCTTATGTCCAAAGATATATTTTTGTCTCCTTTCAGAATTCAATTAACCTTAATGAATTGCCCTACCACAAACTGTCAATCAAGCAGAACATATAATCATTATGAAATAAGTTCTCAGAAAAGGCGAGGCCTAAATATTCAAGTGCAGACTGTTCAGCTTCACATAAGCAGGGGTAAGGAAAAGAACATGTAGCTGAAACCCACAGAAATCATGTTCTGGAAGCACTAGCAAATGTCAGTACAGAGTTCTTACTGCATATTTCTGGAAGGAAGAGTTGCATTCATCCTTTAATACACATAATAAATACATTTAGCCATTTTGCCCTGCAACAGAAGTATGGTACATGAAAAGATTACACCAAACTGATGTCCTGGGGTATGGAAGGATAGCAACTTCTCTTTGTATTCAAGTGTTACCTGTATACCCCAACGGTGTCTGATTCTAACGAATATTAGCAAAAAGATCCAAGCTATGACTCCTGTATGATTAATCTAGCAAGGCAGTGTTTTCTAGAAACTTCCTAATAATAACCGAAGTGGGCATGTAAGGTGTAAAACATTTCCCTTTACTTTAAATAGGGGAGTTGGGTTTATTGGAGTTTATTATGTTGGTACATATAAGTGATTAATTTTCAAATAAATGTGACTATTGCAAAGGATTTTATTGGGGGGGGGGTAGTATTTTCTAGATTCTACTGTAGGATCTTACTTCTTGATTCTTTTCTCCATTTTGGGAACTCACTTCCAATGATTCAAGAGGCTTTTATATGGAATACATCAAGCAGTTTGTTTTCTGATGCCAGGAGGATGATCTCTTAATGGTTTATCCCAAGTACTGGTGTTAGAACACCCATATTTGGGTCCCAGTTGCCTTAAAAAGACTTTGTAGTACATGAAAAGCATATTTTGTAGGATGAATTGACATGGATGCTCAATAAAGTCAGCCAGGCAGTCATCATTTGCTGTAGAGCCCACATGCTTTGGCCTGTAGAGGATAAATAAATGCAGTTCAGCTTTTCTTCCAAGCTTCTGACAGCACGTTCACGAAAGAAGTTGGAGGAAGAACAGTTACAAAGTGGAATTATCTGACTTCTTACCAGAAACTTCAGTCTCTAACCACTAATATAATCTATAAAAACATTAGATACACAAAAAGTAAAACATACTCATCTTGAGCAGGACTAACATGTTCAATGAGAAAAAATGAAGATTTTTTACTACTGGGTAGTAAACGATTCCCTCCAACCATAAACAACCATCTTGCACAAGAGCTCTGAAGGTGGCATTGGTAATTCAAAGGTGACACCTTCTACAGAGTAAAAGTCCACACAGATGGATTAAATGCTGATTCTGAAGCTAGATCTAGTCTCTGACTTTTTTTTTGGTCAAAATCTGCTTCAAGACATTGGCATAAAATACACACAGGAGTGTAGTACAAGACACAGCATAACGGTTCCTGATGTGTTTTACAACACACCACTTAACTGTATTGTCTCACGTTTATTTCCTAGTGTCTTGAATGCTGTAAAGTCACTAACGGTGAGGTTCAGGTGTGTACAGGAGAACCACACCTGTAGGGTGTTATTTCCACCTTTGGTACATGGCATTCGTTACCAAAGCCAAGGGCTCAGCCCCTCGTCTCTTAGTGGGGGATCTTTCAGATGGGGTCAGACAGCACGGTGTTGAAGAGCTGCTGGAAGGAGAGTAAGAGATTGCCACTAGTGCAGGGGTACCAATACCACCATGGAGCTACATCGAAAAGCTTCCTGGTGCAGCAAGCGGGATGAGAAGGAGCTACGCCACAGTTTCTCAGCTTCTTACCAGAATGCTTGTCCCCCAGTCTGTCCTGACATAGTGGATTGGCTCCTGCATCCACACCTGACCTCTGCTAGACATACTTCCCATCCGGAGCCATACCTTTTATTGATCTGTTCTCCAAGTCTCTTCCTGCTGCAGATGAGGATTCATGGTGCATTCAACCACTGCCTGCAACTCCCTGGTCCCCCACAGGCTATCTTCTGAAGAACGTAGCTCCCAAAATGTTTTAATATGGTAAGTGCTATGCCACTGAAAGCTGTAACTAGAAGCACTTCGTATTATGAGAATGTTCCTCTTCAACCAAAAAATCTTAATATAGTAAAAGAAAATGCAGTGTCATGAACACCAAAGAAACAGCTGGAAGACTGTTCATCGAGAGGTACACAATTCCTTTCTCCAGTTTTGCTGCTTTTCCCTGAAAATACCTTAAGTCATTGACAAAGACTCTTCTCCATTACCACCTCCAGAGGTTTGACAGAGGGCAGGTAAACCAAAGATCTGTAAACATCCAGTCAGACTGATTACATTTCACTGAGGGCCAGATCTTTTTTTAAAAAAACTGTATTTATGCCATGTACATAAAAGATGAATTAATACCAGAGCATTTTAAAGAGCTTAACATTACTACCATAAATTCTTACCAGGAATGCAGAAGCTTTTAGTTGTTCACCTAGTGGAGCTTGGTCAATTTTCTCACCTGTCATAGTCTGTGCTTTGTTAAACTTCCTACAGTTTTAGTTTTAGCTTTGGAAAAGTAATAATTTATGAAAACAATTTTCTCAGAATTGCTTAAGAGAAAACAGCGCAAAAAGTCTTCACTAGAGTTTCATGATTTTAACAATTCTAATGCTTCAAAGCAAATCTGCTCTTTTAAAGCTGCTTGACAGAGTTAGTTCGCCTTATCTGTAAACCTATGCACCATATTTCATATAGAGATATATACGTTCATATCATATTTGTGATGAACAAATCTGCCTGCGCTCTCTGCTTGACTGAGTTACCTGTTACTCGTACTGATAATGCATTTTACAACATCATTCTATTTGGTAATCAGTTAACATTGGCCACTAAATCATTTTCAATTACTTATGCTATGGCATTTGTGGTACAACACAGCTTAAAAATATATTTCTACATTTGTAGATTCTCATCTAGAAATTTTTATCAAGAATATCAGCTATGATTAAAATTACCAAAAGCTGATAGGTCTGAGGGCTTGATACTGCATTCAGATATATCAGCAATAGATATAAAAATTATATACATAAAATTATGTAGAAAAAAGGATGAAAATAATATTTTTTATTTCCTAGTGATCCCACATTATACTACCATATTAATTAAAGAGCTCCTAAAATCCTGAAGGGCTTCAACTCTGAGGAAAAATATAAACTATATATGCATTTGATTGCATAATAATCAGCTACAAGTTATTCTGACCCAAGCAAGAAACAATGTCAGTTCTAAATTTGTTTTAATCCTTCAGGAAGCAAGTGACAACAGAAAAATAAATATCCCAAATTTGAGAAGATTTCCTGTTTGCTTACAATTTAGAATTTAAGCTTAGTGATTTCAGTGGATCTAAAGTTGCCTGAAACTGAAACTCTGAATATATGAACATGTTGGGGTGTGGTGGGTTGACCGTGGCTGGATGCCAGGTGCCCACCAAAGCCGCTCTCACTCCCCTCCTAAGGTGGACTGAGGACAGAAAATATAACAAAAGGCTCGTGGGTCGAGATATGGACAGGCACAGATCACTCTCCAATTACCTTCACGGGCAAACCAGACTCAGCCTGGGGAAAACAGTTTAATTTATTACCAATCAAATCAGAGTAGGGTAAGGAGAAATAAAATCAAAGCTTAAAAACACTTTCCTCCCACCCCTCCCTTCTTCCCAGACTTAACTCCACTCCCGAATTCTCTACCTCCTCCCCACCAGCGGTGCAGGGGGACGGGGAATGGGGGTTGAGGTTAGTTCATCACACCTTGTCTCTGCTGCTCCTTCCTCCACAGGGACAGGACTCCTCACTTGTCCCCTGCTCCAGTGTGCGGTCCCTCCCACAGGAGACAGTCCTCCACGAACTTCTCCAACATGTGTCCTTCCCATGGGCTGCAGTTCTTCACGAACTGCTCCAGCATGGGTCCCTTCCATGGGGCAGTCCTTCAGGAGCACAAGTCCCACGGGGTCACAAGTCCTGCCAGAAAACCTGCTCTAGCATGGGCATCTCTCTCCACAGAGCCACAGGTCCTGCCAGGAGCCTGCTCCAGCGTGGGCTTCCCACGGGGTCACAGCCTCCTTCGGGCACCCACCTGCTCCACCGTGGGCCTCCATGGGCTGCAGGGGGACAGCCTGCCTCACCATGGTCTTCACCACGGGCTGCAGGGGAATCTCTGCTCCAGCGTCTGGAGCATCTCCTCCCCCTCCTTCTTCTGCAGGGTTGGTTATCTTACATGTTCTCACTACTCTCTCTGCCTGAAGTTTCTGTGCCACAGCAATTTTTTTTCCCTTCCTAAATCTGTTCTCCCAGAGGCATTACCACCATCACTGACTGGCTCGGCCATGGCCAGCAGTGGGTTTGTCTTAGAGCCAGCTGGCATTGGCTCTATCAGACACAGGGGAAGCTTCCAGCAGCTTCTCACAGAAGCCACCCCTGAAGCCCCTCTCTCTTCCCCCAAAACCTTGCCACAAAAACCCAATACACAATGTCCAAATCTGCACACAAAAGCCCAACTTTGCATTCACAATGAGCTATGTGGAGGTATGAGACAGTGTTACAAGTTCTAAACTTGTATTTTTTTTCCTCAAGTGACATTTCAAAGGTAGGCACTTCTGCTTCTTCTATCTTTTGCTATGCTGAGTAAAAGGTACTGTAGGAGGGGTGACAGGTAGACAACAGCACCAGTGAAAATCTGGTACAGCTCAGTTCTGAATAATGATTAGAATCTGCTCATGTGTTGTTAACAGGAATTTAATCTGCGGAAGAGAGACAGGCTGGCAACCATGCCAGTTGTTAATCTGCAAGGAGATGTGGTGGAACAGAGGAATCCTAACAAAGTCCCCAACCTTGATAACTATTATTAAATAAAAACGGAAAGCTGGTCTATCAATAGTGCATGCAAGCTAGAGCTGGTCTTCAGGAGTGCTGTCTCGTGCCTTAAGTGCATTAAAACATCATTACCCATACTCACCAAAGTACCTTTCTCACTTCCTTTCTTTAAGCTTTTTTGTAAGCTATAATTACAATTAAGCAAAGACATGTTTATTGTCACGAAATGTATGCCAACAGCTCACACTAATGCAATCCAAACATTAGTATGAAACATTTTTCCAATTACTGCACAGACTCCCTATAGTGTTTCAAGCTGCTTTATGACATTTTAAACTCCGTATATAACACAGTCCTTTAGAAAGCTACAAAATCTTTCTATTTCTTTCTTATGACCCGAGAAAACCTAAATCTATTAAAAGCACATTTTCATAGCAGCAGGATAAAAATGCTTTTACTACATTTATCTTCAAAATTGGTGGTGTTAAATAGTGCCAGGGGATAAATAACCATAAAATATAACATTAGTGTACAGGGTACTGTTCTAACTAGGCATGATGGGATGTCTTTCTACCCTGTCATTTCTTCTTTCTATTTGTCCCATTAGAGCTATGCAATCATTCATCAGTCACCGTGGCAAGCAATGTTGCTCCATCCTGATTGCTGCCTAAAACGAGACCTAAGAAATAAAGCCATAGAGAGAAGATACTGTCCACAGCAGTCCAGAGATGTCCACACATATACTCCTGACTGATTGGCTACCAAAACACTTTTGCAATTTATGGAAAGAATATTTTAATAGCTTCACATGTAAGTTTTTAAATTCTATAAGAGAAACATTCATTTAGCACATTAGAAGGAACTAGCAAAAAAGTCTGAATAATTAATAACCACACCAAAAAAACAAGTTTTAGCTTTGATTTAAAACCCAGATGTTACAATCAGCTTCCATTAATCTAACCCTGCTACTGCTTCCTGGCACTTCGAGAAAACTTACAAGAACTTAGTACACCTGATCTGTCAAAAGGTTTGAGCTTTAAGCAGATTATATTTTTCCAAGCAAAATACTAATAATAGTAGCATTGAAGCAATACTAAAATAAAATTAATGTAACAAAAAAAATTAACAAAACAGAATACTTACCAATGGTAAAGCCACAATTTTTTTTTTTTACTAAGAAAATTGAGAAGAACAATATAGCTTGTGGAAAAGACAGAAGATGGCTTCTTCACATAGATTTTGACAAAAATGCATCTAGCAGTTCCTTCACTATTATGTAACATCCACCAACTAAGCAGAGAGGAGTAACTCACAAGAAAATGTGATGCTTCTTTGTATATAAAATTTTGCAGAAATCAACAAGAATGTTTAACTTCTTACTAAAGATTATTTTTCAGAAAAAAATATGAAAGATAACTGCCTGAATTTTGGGGCAAAACTAGAATGTTTGCTATGTGCCTTACAGAAATCAATACATAAAACCACCATGTTATAGTTCAAACATTGTCCCTTTTTTGTTCAAAGGATAACATGTATACTTTAAATAACTTTTAAGTACTGAAATTAATATTCAGAAAATTAAGCTTCTTCAGGAAATCCTGTAATGAATTTCCTTCCTGAAAGGACTGAAAATTGCATCTTCATATTGTGAATTCCATCAGACACCCATTAAGCACATTCTCTTTACTTCCAGGTATGCCCTCTCACTGATGTCTTAAAGAAAACTGACTTTTTAAGAACTAAACAAAAACCCTAAACTGTTAAGCTCTGAATAAAATGCAAGAACTGAAAAGGTATGGAGTCTTCCTTTCAAAGGATAAATAATTTCTTGAAGTCGTAGCTACTGAGAGTGCTAAACCATCTGGATTTTGTCAATCTAAATTATTTATGATGCCAAGAAAAAGAAATATCATACTTCAAACCCATGATGTCTGAAGTATAGAGATGAGTAGACATGCATTCCTAAATCACTCTGGCAAGAATGTGAGCCCTTTACTCATAAAATTAGCATTTTATTTCACTGAAATCAATGAGTGATCTTGTGAGCAAATTCCCACCAAAACAAACAGCAGAAGGCCTATGTTGATGATGTTCCCCATTTTCATGTTAAGGCCAGGACTCAACATAGCTGTGGCTTTGATGGCTTCACTGGACACAATACATGCTTTAAATTTTTCACTTGTTAACTACTTCTGAGTCAAAGCCTAAATCCACAAACACAATGAGCCTAACAAGGTCAGGGATTTATTTTAAATTCAAAGTGATTTTTTTTTAACTAGCATGGGCCAGAAACCTTAATTTGTTATGGAGACGAATGGATTAGTCATAATGGGAACTCACCAGCATGCAGATCAGTGGCAGTAGGGAATAAAGGAAATTCAAGAACAAAGCAGAAAGGACTCTAGTCTGAAGTATCGTTAGCATCCACAAATTCATCCAGGCATCTTGTATTGACACCACATCTGTTACTGCAGTGGATTTTGTGAAGTATCTCAAAACAACCTGGAGATGGCCCTTTGCCATAGGAAGTGCCAGATAAAACTAAGAGAGCCGAAGTTACGGACAGTCACTTTGCAGCACAGAACAACATACCTTCATCATTTTCTCTCCAAGCCTCACACCCGGGCTTCACTGAAATTTCTAGCTGCACAGCTGTAGGAGTTTACCCCATTCAACAGTTCAAATGTTTGGATGGAAAGAAAGGCAAAATATATAAATAAATTTGTTTAAAAGAGCAACAGATCTCTAGGAAGCTATGAAACTTACGGTGTGTCTCACATGTAGAATATAATACGCTACAATCTGTAAGTACTCCATCCTAAAATAAGTGACAGAACAAAAATAAAAGTTCACATCAGCCTTACAGAAGGAACACTTCATTAGTATCATCGGGAGACAAAGACTGTTTCACAAACTTGAGAAAGACTGTTTCACAAACTTATTTTGAAAGCAGTTATGCCAGTTATTATGCTATCAAACACAGCCACAACACAACAAAAAAGTAGAAGCATTTGGTCCAATTGTGAACAACAACCATCCTCTCAGTCCAGAATTCAGCCAATACATTGACTTTGAATATATATGTTGACTGCTTCCAGCAGCAAAGCTAAATTAGAAATACAAATAGACTTACATTTTTTACCTTCATCTTTCAATTCATAATTAAGCAACCCACTGCACTACTTCTTGCTTCCAGCATGCCTGAAGGCGGAGACATCCGATCAGCCACAGCAGTATGGGAAGCCAGGAGACCAACCTTTTGGCAACATCTAAGAAGCATATGAGTTGCATGTATTTGAAAAGGTTGCTTTAAAATTACAGTAACACAGTATGCTTAACATAAATAAACTCTCTTGGGGAAAGAAATTTCAGCACTAGTTGGCTCGGATGGCTATAGTTGGTAAATTGCCATTCGAACTGGTTTCACTGTATCTTTATTTTTTATTCTCCAGATCTAAGTGCTATATGGCTCACAAAGAAAAAATACTGCTACAGGGTGTTCAAATCTTTGGCATATCTCCACAAGTTCTGCTGGTTTAAAGTCTAGGCACCCAGGAGGAACTATTCCTGACTTTAATTGTGCCTCAGACATTTCTGTTAGCGCTGTAAATATTCTGTACTGGAGGAAAAATCTCAGGACTCTTCCCCAAAAACTATTCCACAGTTTCATAGTCAAAAAGGACATCTCTGCTAGTAGCTTCTCCACATTACTTATTTTTTTATGAATGACAATGAGGACATAAAATAACATCTCCACATAAATATTCTGTAATGGATTTTTGACCAGCTGAACTAAGACACAGCAGGTTTATTCCTTAATCAGAGCCCCATAATGATGGTAACCTTTCATCCTGGGGGGAGTCACAGAACAACAAATGCTCTGCTGAGAAGAGAAAGCCTTTCAACTGACTTCAGTGATGATTCAGAGATGGGCCCAACTGATTTAAGGGATACTATTATCCACACTAGTATTAGATTTTGGTAGGGGGTAGGGGAGTTGTTTGGGCTTTTTGTTTGTTGGTATTGAGAAAGGTAAATGAAATATCATACTGAAGTCTTTGCAGAACCTTTGCAACCTGAAGAGACGCCACGTTTCAAAAAAATTTCTATCATCTGACATGACAGCACCTGAATAAAGGCAAGACCAATCCAATTTGTACACACAAGTTGAAATCCAGTATATTTCATGTGCCTGTTATGACCATAGCCTCTAACAATGTTTCAAATATAGTAGTAAACAAAGTCTTCCCCTACATTTAGTAAAAACCTGAAAAGTTGCTGCAACGCAGTTCTTACTATAAAGAATCCCAAGGGAACTCTTGGTATTGAATTTTTTTTCATATGGTTTGAGGTTATGAAGACACTATGATTCCCACGATACACACACAAGTTATGGTCTGTCACAGCAATCTTATGATTTTAGTTGTTGGATAAGAAATATTATTTAATGTGAAGAGCAAAAGATGACATCAACAAGCACATTGCTTATAAAACCCTTGAGGACTTATAACCTCCATGAGACAAGGTGGTTGAAACTTCATCTTGCTAATGCAAACCAAAATAACTTCAAGTTCTGAAGGTTAAAATAATTTTTAAAAGACTTAACCATTTTTGTTATATACTTTTTTCTGTAAAGAATTAGACACTGACTCTACAGATTTATGATGAAACCCAGTAGAAATTACAATATTTTAACTGAACTCTAATCAGCATCTATGTTTGTAGGACCCTCTTCTGTCCTCATTTAACCTGCAGCAATTTTCAGTTCCATGAACATGCTAAAGAAAAATTACGTCTATCTACCAAACATTTAGATCAGGATCAGAGGTCACTGTCAGGTGCTGCCTTGTGTTTTCAAATAGTATATAACACCTAATGTAGTTATAAAATGATCTCTTTTACTTTGCTCATAGCTAATTCATGATCAGGAAGAGCAATATCACAGTCTTGCTACTTACTCTTCAGATCAATTACATGCTGAATGTAAAAGAAATCAATTTCATGGACAAATTACGTATCTACTTTGAAAGTTTCCTAATGCTTATTGTCTCAGTCAACAGTATTTTATATTTGTGTACTCTCAAAATTAAGGCTTCTTTTTCTTCTTACATAGATGACTCCTCTGGAAGCATCGAGCTCATCTTAAAACAAGTTTAAAAAAAGACAAAAAGAATGTTTAGTTATTTTTCTATAAATTACAGCCACTAAAGATCAAAGTTTTTCTTTCTGGAGAAACATTATTATTTTGTATAACTGTTATACAAATACACAAGTTCTACATACAGAAGGATGTTAATTAAAAAATTAATTTTCTCCCTTTCCCTCATTCCCTTATTGCTTCCTCTCTCCCCCTTCTTCCCTCTTTAAGACATTTGTGAAGCTGTCAATGTGTTTCTATCAAATTGTCTTTGACAATGTTTAGGTTTTTGCAGTCAGCTGAAGCTCAAATTAAGAGAGAATGGATTTACTCTTAAATTACTTCTGGCTTATGCAAGCCAGAAACAGTATCTGCACTATTTGATGTCATACAGGTGCGGGTTATCCAGACTGCAACGTGGTGTTACAGGTTGTGATTGCAATACATCCTCCTTGCCAAAATTCGGGGGAAAGTGCAAGAAATGCAAGTCCTCTTCATAACTTTTATTATTATTTTTTAATAATAAAAGAAGAATTCAACTTAGAACAATAATTTTTTTAGTTTCTGTGACTCATGCTTCTTCTATCTTCAATAGATTAGCCTCCCTATCTGGGATATGTTTTTTCCATTATGGAAGTTTTTGTCTAGACACAGTGGTTCATAGAACAACATCCTAGCAAGGATGATTTATGAAATATGCAAGTTAGCAGAAGAATCTGAATACTACATGGCCCCAAATGGTATCATCTATTAGGCAAATTAGCAATTTAGCTGAATAAGAAAAATAAGGAAAAAAAAGCAAAAAAAATTCATATGTTATCATTTTTCAAAACAAAACAAAACAAAAGGCTAGATCCTATAGGTAAGGTAGTCATTTTCTATTTAGTTAAAAACCCCTGCAAGATAGTCAAAGTTGAAGGAATTTTTGAAGGAATTCTTCCCCAGCTTCACCTTAGTTGCATACTTACTGGTAAGTTTCCCTATTTAGATGAAAAATTCTCTTTGTCAGGAATACAAACACTGGTCTTCATTTTCATGGTCTAGTAAAAATAGGCCAGTTCTTAATATATTTTGCTGTAGTTTGTGATTTTTTTCTTTTCCAAAGTGAGTATTATCCAATGTTTAACTGATTTTCTGATAGAAGTTACTCTCTAAACCAAAAATATTTCCTGGTTTGTTTCAAAAATTCAGTGAGAATATATATTGCACTAACTGCAGTGAATATTTATTACAGCTACTCAGCTACTTATTTGTTTAGTTTACTTTCATAAAAGTACAGGTTTTGTAATCCTTGTGAATGTCAAAAAGACACACAAATACACTTAAGTTATGGATGCAAGTTAGAAATGCTAAACACTTAGAAAACAGAGTATACTATGGAATAGTTCCTGTCATATATGTGGCCATCAAGTGGACTTCAAAAATAACCATTTTGCCAAATTATCTTTTCTACCTCACCTGGGGGTTTTTTTGTTTGTTTTCTGGTTGCGTTTTTTTAATCTTATAGTGATCCTGTAGTTCTAGCAACCTAATCATCCAAGATTTGGTGGATGGATGGATGGATGGATGGATGGATGGATGGATGTTAAAAGAGTTTCATAAATCATGATCAGATTTCATGTACTATTTTGTTTGGAAAACTATTATTTTTCTCAAGAAACATTAAGCAACCAACTAAATGACAAGTTATTGGGAGATACAATGACATATATGCACTATCAATTCTAGAAACTTCTCTGACAAAAACTAGTGTATTTTTGTCTTATATTACAACTATTTAACATCTTGATTAAATTAAACATGAAATACAACACACGTGTCCTTAATATATATACTCTGGTTCTGAGGCTCTGTTTCATAAACCAGCTTTCTCCTGAGATGTATCCATTTAGGTCATGAATAGATAGAGATTAACTGGAGATTCTTCTGAGGTTAATTCATTCAGTAGAAACCCCCAGATATTCAGCTTCATGATTCTGGCATGCTTTGTAGCCAAAGTTTTCCTTTCTAAGTGGTCTTACGAAAGGCTGAGAGCCAGAATTTATCATGTCTCCATTTAAACAATTCAAAATTACAAAATGAAGTTTGTAAGCAGAATACACACTAGAAAGCTGCAATGAAAGAAAGTGAATTCACATCATTCAGAGATCTATGATTTGGACAAGAGAGAGAAAAAAAAAAATACAGCAGGAAAAATTTCTTTCCTCCTATTGTTTCAGAGCAGTTTTTTTCTCCTTAGGCTGCCTCAGGCTACCAATTCTGCCTGCCAATACATTGCTGGTTTATCCCATATTCTTTTTTAACAGCAGTTTCATCCTTCTTGTCTGGTTTTCACCTTCCCTATTAGCAGGAACAGGAGAAGCAAAACCAAGCAAAAGCCAAACCCTAAAAAGTATACATATAAATTGGCTCAGAAAATAAAATAAAACAAAATAAAACCCATGTAGAAAGTCATAACATTAAAACCCCAAAATACTGCTTACAAAATGAGACAACATGACAAACAGAAGTCACTGAACTTAAATATATTTATCATCCCTGGGAAAGCAAAGATGTACAGCAGCAGTGCCTTTTGGAAATTCTTATTTTTTGAAAACATAGTGGTATTTTCATTTTAAATTATTACCTTATCCTGAACTGGACATCCAAGACTAGAGAAGTATGTGCTCCTACAATTTTAACTAGAGAATCAGACAAAGTCATAAGAAATCATTTTTCCTACTGCTGAGGCCCACTAAGTTACCCCTTACATAGATCAAGTTAAGCATGCAATTGGGTTTTTCACAATATGGGAGTAGCTGAATAATTCCATTTTAAGGATATAAGCAATAGTATAATTTATTATACATTTCTGAAAAGCTCAGATTTCAATGCTCTTGTGGCAGGCATTTGAATGGTGTTGGAGCAGATGGAACATTTTACGTCAAGGCTTTAATTCTCAATCCAAAAAGCATTACTTTTGCTCCTGGTCAAAGGTGAATTTATTCCCTCTGCTAGCTCTGTCCTGGGGCTTTCCTTAGGCAGGGTCTGTCAACTGTGCTATGCTTCTGCCAAATTACATGATGATTTTGTCATGTGGGCTAATATTCCCCAGTGATTCAGTTTTAATCAAATGCATAAAAGCGAAGCATTGTTGAACAGCGCAGTAACAAAAACAACTGCTTTAGAGAGATATGAAAGAAGTATGTTTGGGTTTTAAAACTTGTGCACACGCAAATGTCAAAACCCTGCCACACCTCAGAAAGGCTCGGCAAAGCAGTTACTATAGACAGTAATTCACACTCATAACTAACTTCAAATCTGTAACATTTCTCGTTGTAATGATAGGAAATATTCTTCATATTGGAATTTATACTTTGGAGAAAGGGATTCAGTTCAGTATGAGTAAAATTCAGGGCTGCTATCTCATACATACTCCAACAGTGTCCAACTATCTTAGCAGAACTGTACAGTAACTAGATTAATAACCTATACAAATTTCAGGATAAGCTTTTAAAAGTCAGTGACAGTGGCAAGACATGGCTCAGGCCACAGATGTAAGCTTCTGCTGAGGGATCCAGATCCTGAAGGTTTTGCAATATATTAATTTTATACAGTAATGAAGATGTTATAACCAGCTATCTCACTGACCACATGTATATACTTATTTTGTGCTGTACTATAGAAGTGCCTGCGACAGTTGTGTAGGAATAGTGTCTTTTCCTTTATAGAGAAAAAGGAAAGGAAAGGAAAGGAAAGGAAAGGAAAGGAAAGGAAAGGAAAGGAAAGGAAAGGAAAGGAAAGGAAAGGAAAGGAAAGGAAAGGAAAGGAAAGGAAAGGAAAGGAAAGGAAAGGAAAGGAAAGGAAAGGAAAGGAAAGGAAAGGAAAGGAAAGGAAAGGAAAGGAAAGGAAAGGAAAGGAAAGGAAAGGAAAGGAAAGGAAAGGAAAGGAAAGGAAAGGAAAGGAAAGGAAAGGAAAGGAAAGGAAAGGAAAGGAAAGGAAAGGAAAGGAAAGGAAAGGAAAGGAAAGGAAAGGAAAGGAAAGGAAAGGAAAGGAAAGGAAAGGAAAGGAAAGGAAAGGAAAGGAAAGGAAAGGAAAGGAAAGGAAAGGAAAAGAATTAACATACAAGAATTCAAAGACTATGTCTAGGTTAGCAGATGGTTTATGGATGGATAGTGGCAACCCTGTAGAGAGAAACAGTCAATGCTGACAACACGTGTCCATAATATACACCTTTCAAGGCTTTTCATTTCAGATTAGCTTGAGTCTGGCCCTATGGACTGAATGCCCATTTGCAGCTGGAGTACATTAGTTACACTCCTGGAGTGCGCTAAATCTTCCAAATCTGAATCTTAGTTTCATCTGAAAGGAATCAAGTTGAGGCACTGCAAAAGCTCCACATGATGTGAACGAAAGCACAGTAAGAAAGAAAGAAAAATATGCACTTCAAAAGCATGGTCTTGATTCAAACTAACACACTAACAAAGATGCACCCTGAAAATACGCATACATATCTCAGCCCACACGTATATGCACATAAAAAACATATATGTATTACTAACATAAATAAAAAAGTGTTTCTAGCACAAACTGGTGGATATCATTTATCTGTTTTCTTCATGAGTTCATTTTCTTTGCTTACTACAAACCAGGATAGCTCTATCAGGATTAATTTGCCCTCTATTTTTTTTTAAACTTCAGTCTAATTAAATTTTAAAATCTTTTAATGAGCCTTAACATACAATTTTTTCCTCCATAGAAATTTGATCTCAGAATAGTGATTCAATAATTTGAAACTAGTTAAAATTGTTCATTAGCATGAAATTCTGAATACTGAATTAGATGTTGCACACACTTGTAAAATGAATGTTGCATATTAAACAAGTTGCTGTTCTGTAATACCACATAGCTTATCAGGGAAACTGTGTACATTTAGCTTACAGTCTTGCCAAATACACCAGTTGATTTGCCTTGACAAAACTTTCTCCATGTAAATAACAAGTGTGTTTTATTTCTCAGCAAAATTAGCTTTAACTCATGATTATTTGATGCTACAAGAACAAACTCAAAGATGAACATGTGAAAATACTGGTTTAGAAACAAGAAAGTACTGACCCACAAAACATTTTAGTATGACTGAAAAGACGAGAAACATAATTTTTCATGTATAAGGATAAGGGAAAAAAAAGGCCTTGTCTATTCAGTCAGTCATGCTCACTACAGCAAAGTTAGAAGACAGAATTTAGAGAGATTTAATGCTCAGTATTCAAGATTTCTATGTTAGTTTAGAAGACCCTATGCTCAATTACAACCAGCAGATATTTGGATTCTTTTTTTTAAACTCTGGTTTGTTGCTCATTTCCCAAAAGACAGTTTCAATATGCACCTATAGCACTTACTAACTAAAAAGTATTATATTTGTAAGTGTGCACTATTGCTTAGGGTTTTACATAGCACAGCCTGTGAACACATCTCCTTTGCTTTACATTTATGCACACTGAACAGTGTATGCTCAGTACCTACAGGACTGTACACTGAAGAATAATGTAATTGCACTGTGCTATAGTAGGTACTCCAGAAAATACCCTCTTCCCAAAAACTGCAGCATGTAACCACTTTTTATAGAAAGGAATGTGGTTTATCCCTAAGGAGTTCAGTTGGCCAATGCAGAGTAAGATCATGTCATGTTAGGATGTCTTCATTGTGTAAGTATCCCAGAAAAATCAGGATCTGGCTTTAAATTCTCTGCTACACTGCTACTTTAAAAAAAACCTCCTATTTCTATCTGTATGTATAGATTGTGTCTACCACAGTAGTACTTATATATGTATCCCATTTATATTGCAGTAGCTGAATATTTTAGACACTTAGATGCTCTGATATTTCAGATGCTCAGAATCATCTGATGTTTACAGTAATTAATGACATGTGGGATATGGTGATAGGGTAACCACCAGCTTCAAAAAGCTCCTGTCCACGGTACAAGTTCACAAGTCTTTTCAGCTGACAGCACTGTTGGGAATGGAGGCAGTTGGTTTTAACATGGAAAATGTTTTCCATGGAGTTCTGAATGAAGAATTGCACTGAAAATGCATTTTTTATGTATATCAAAGAAGTATAACAATGACAAAAGCTAACATTTAAAATGCAAAACAGCTAGTGTTGTGTGACACCGTGTGAGATATATCTCAAAGTCTTAAGGTTGACTAATTGAATTGCCATTGATAAGATGTCACTTAAAGAGACATCTCTGCAGTGAAACATGGGTTTGCTATAAATGACCTGTCATTAGAGCCATGGGTAATGTCCGTGTCCAGACTGAAAAATATTGTAGCTCCCAGCAATATGCTCAGTAGGAGTTAAAACAGCAAGAATGGTAAGAAGTCGGTGTATGCGAACCACCAGAGAATTATGCCTCGGGTGCTACGTTAATTTACTTGTTGGCATACATTAATTGAAACCAATCAATAAAGCTGGTGGTACAACAGAGGGAATGCAAAAGAAGTAATCGATTGCCACACTTACTCATTTTAAACTTGGAAAACAGGAATAATTTAGTCTAAGATTTTTCATTTCTGTCAATACAGATAATGGGATTATTTACTTATTTTCTATTCTTTCAGCACTAATTATAATAACTATGATGTCTTTCAACAGCCCTCATGTAGACCCCAGTATTCTGATTAGTAGCTGTTAACTTGCATATAATGGGAGTGACTTCTTTCAACTGAGAAGTTAGAAAATATAGCGGTTTGGTACTACAAATAGTGCTAATCATTTTGTTACACTGAAATCAATTACATATTTTAATAATCATAAATTTGCGGTCAATTTTTTTTTCCATTTATGGTATAGTAGCTTTTAAAATTTTTCATTCTCAAAGGTAAACATTTCAAAGTAATTGTCTAAGAAGCACATAAAGAGCTGATACTGTTCTTTTGAATTTTTTGCATTAAATTTGCTCAATATGTTCATTCTGTATGTCCAGTGTTGACTGGTACGGCTTTTAATTTTTAGTCTAGGTTGTTGGGGTTTTTCTCTTTTTTTTTGGCCTTTTTTTAAAACATCTACCAGAGAGCTTTTGCATCTTCATTAGCTGTTGTCTTATTTATTACAACTTATTTCTGTGAGCTCCACCAGTCAGTTCTCAAGACCACACCACCTGAAAAAAACAAAAAAGATCCACTTCTTCACATGTGGAGAAATGCACTCACAATTATCACCCTCATTTCATGAAAACTGTTCGTCCTTACTGATCTTCTGTTCCCAGAGAGATCAATCAAAATCAGTGCACTGTTATTCATAACTGCTTTGCACAAGGAATGGGCATTTACATCACGGTAAACATGGCGCCATACACACTATCATTATGTCTTTCGTGGCATTGAGTTTTCTAAAAATTCATCCAGAAATGAACGAAATCTAAAAATTTAGCCTCAGTCAAATAAGGAACATTTCCTTCTACATTTGTAGCAGTATTACTTTCCTACTGATCATGCTCAAAGGCATATTTTTTCTCACTAGTATGTCTTATTTTTTCATGGTCTGTTAAACTCCACGTAATAGTGCTAAATTCAACCTCCAGACAAAGAACTGGATCTGCAACTGGTGTCCTTTGGTGCAGCTTCCTTAAAACCATGTACTTCTACAGATTTGTATCAGGTGTGATGCTGGCAAGCTGACTGTAACATTGTTTTCCTGGTTTTGGGGAGGTGTGGGTGAGACAAAAGATGCTATATTAAAAAAAAGGACAAACTTGCAGATACTGATTACTGCGCAGGATGCTCCTTAGGAGGTTGTCCACACCTGGCAGATTTTTCCCACACTGATGATGTGTTTTGCTTGTAAGTAAACTGAACCATCCAGTTACAATTTCAGTGTATGTATACTCGTCTCCAGGCTCTGGTTCTAAAACATCAGTTCTAGAGGATTATTTTATACTGCAGTCTAACTACTTTTGATTCTTAGAAAAAAAAATTTTAAAATTAAACCAACTATTATCTTTTTGTTAAAGATACCATAACCATGGAGATGTTACTTTTACCAAAGATTGGTAGTATAGGTGAGTACTAGAAGTGTATACAGTGAGGGTTTCCTAATGGTGGTGCTGTTACTTGACAAGCCTGAAAGCGAAATAGTAATTTACAACTAACAGGAAAGCCAATTTTCTGTGAACTCAAGTAAGTTTAATGCAGGCCTTTTGAATTACCTCTCAATTGCTAATGTGGCAGAGAAGAGTTGTGAAACACTGAGCAACACTATCAAACTCGCTTAGGCCCTTTTCCATGACAATGCTGTACAACAATATAGTATTATGGATGATACATTTTTCAACAGGAGTTCTCCAGCCAAAGATTAATGCAGTTCCCAGAAGGGAGAAAGTCCTGGGTGCCAATTACTATGCAATGTGTGAGACTGAATCCAAGGACTGAATCCCAGGTAGCTGCTACAGGAATTAAACCAAAGAGTTAGGTTGAAGCTCATTTACCATCTCTCATATTCTCTAAATCTCATTCACAATTAACAATTTCAATTGTTTGAAGTAGTTTGAGCCATTCAGTTTGAAGCCTGGAAGGAACAGTACCGAAATCCTCAGTCATAAGATAGTTAGAATTGAAATATATGAATATACGGACCATAATTATAGAAGTGGAAGTGTATACTTCCAACACAAAGTTTACCAATCTGTTTTTTGTTTTAAACACTGGTAAAAGAAAAGGCTCTATGGCAGGCAAAAGAAATGTAATATTCTACATCAGACTGCTCCAAGTTTCTGCCATTATTTTGCATTTACAAAGCAGAATTCAGAGCCAGCTATTAAATATATCTATTAAAGTGAAAAATCACCTTTATGCATTTTGCACTACTCATTTAAGATACTAACAATGAATGATAACAGCTAAAGACATTCTAATTCTCCTTTTTTGCAGTGATAAAGGCTAAATACTTCACATTTTATTCAGTCCCACAGAGCTGATCAACTTCCAAAGTAAAATTGTTTCATATAATTTCTTTTCTTGGAATAGAGGGCTTTAGTAGTTGCATTTGTCAGGAACAGAGCAAGAGCCAACTTAAGGATTTGTTTCATGACAGTAAATCTAGGGAATGCTCTCACATTTTCAGGAACTACTATTGATAGTGACTACACCCTATTTTATTTTTTTCTCTCTCTCCTTTGAAAATTACACAGCTCAGCTTCTTCTGGAAAATGTTATAGGTGGACCCTGTGGGTGACTGCAATGAATAACTTGTGCTGTGAAGCCTCCCTTCCTACAGATTTAGGTCCTAAATCCCTTCTCCAGTTCTATTACAATAATCCGTTACAATTCATTCCTCTTCCTTCCAGTCACAGTGGAAAACAGTGCACATCATCACATCAATTCCACATTTCCCAATTTCCCACCAAGCACATGCCAAAGTCACCCAGAGGGACAAACTAGGAAAGCATCTGGGACTGATCTGGAGCAGCTCGTTTCTCATTAGCCAGCCAAGTACACACTGATCAATCATTCAGCAAGACTAACAGAATAGATAAATACTGTAGTAATGTGGACATTAAATTGGGTCTCTCCTCCTCTTCTACTTGTAGGAACTTGGACATCTTTGAGACCTCAATCTCTCTAGCAAATTTAACTGAATAGTTGGATAGCAGATTCCAAAATTAGCTATAAACAGAGAATGACTGTCATTGTACTTGATCAAGCTTTTCTTCTTTACTTGTTTGAAGCATGTGAAAAGAGGACAATGTAAATTTATTCCAATTACAGGTACTAGACCCCCTGTATGTTGGCCAACACCACTGTGAAATCTAGCATGAGTAACAGCGTGACTGAGAGTCATTTGTATTGTACTGCCCTCCTCTCAAACAAGTTTTACCTTAAAGACTATGGCTTTATGAAATATGCATTCAATAAAATAACTTTGGAAAGAAGCAAGTAAAATCTATCTTACCCTGAGCTGTTAAGTGTCCTAAGATAAACAACAATGAAAGAACAGATTTCTTATCAAATAAGAGACAGAATGGGCAGGCAAGGGACTAAGGAATAATAATATTATTAAAGGCTTACTGCAGCAGCACTTGTCCAAGCTATCCCTGCTAAAAAAAAAATCCACTAGTAGCTTTGTAAAGAAATTAAGGTGGCCATAATTTATCCAGAGTACTTCAACTGTATTATTAATTTGTCTTTTAATATACAATAATGATTGAAATCTCACTTGGGAGGAAAAAAACCCACCTATAAGAAAGTATGCTGTCTCTGTAGGACATAATAGTACTTGAATATCCTCAGCTTAATGTTTGAAGTTTACATTCAAAGATTCACTTTTAAAGCACTGTATAAATGACTTCACAATTTAATTAAAGGCTTATAAGCTTTATTGAATGGACTCTTCAGCATGTTCTGTTTACCAGTTTACGACTACAAAGACATTATTCAGGGAATATTAACCTCAATCTTTCATTTGAATCAAAACTTACAATTTTTAACTTTTAAAGGTAAGTTATCTTCCACATAAAATTACAAACAAAAAGTAGATTTCAAACACAACGTAAAATAACTGCCTATCAATCTTCCCTACCAGACCTTCCATGTTCATACTATCTTAGCCTGCAGATCCAATTATCCTCCAACATTTGCTGCTCAACCATGCTGAGATTATTCACCAGCCCTCCAGTTAGACTGTAATAAAAGGTCTGTAGGTGCATTTACACTCAGAGAAATAAGGTATAAATGCTAGCATTGCAGTCATCTCTTTTTCAGTTACATGCACAGCCATAAACAGTGCAGTAATGAATCAGACTATTTCCAGCTACTTTATCCATTCATTTGCATGATATTTGGATTTGCTAATTTTCAAAAAAAATCTAGGTGCAGCATACCTTCAAGATGACACAATTCTTGACCCAAAGGCCTTACAAATCAAAGTACTAATATCACATGGAATATATTTCCTCCTGTGCCCAGACAGCCAAAGTGTGGCTCCAATGTGAATATGCGATTATCCTCTGTAAAGGCAATCTCAGCTCCCTCTCACTATTTTTTTTAAGCTTGACATTTTAAGAAAGCAATCATACATACTGAAACTGCATTGACCTCTAAGATTATGTTCTGCACAAAATTTGGCAGACTTTCTGCTTCTCAGCAAAAAAATTAACAGCAGATTAAAGATAAAATGATTTCTGATATTCAAGTCTTTATGGTCTTTGCTCACTGCAGTTGTTGTACATCACGACAAAACCAAACCCCTCTGCCACAGGACATTGGTATATGTTGCCAAAAATGTCAGAAGCACAGTTTTCATCCCAAAGCTGCAAGTACTTGAACTGCAGGAGTCATTTCATTAGGTGACAGCTGCAATAAACTGTTCTTTCTCTATGTGGAGAAGCTACTGGTGGGAGGTACAATTCACACAGGAATACTCCATAAATCTCATACCACTTAAAGAAAAATATACTTAAGAAAACATTTAGAAAGTACTGTGCAATATCTTTTCATTTATTACCCTTACTTTCTTAGTGTATTCATGCCTTAACATTTTGTAATTCAAAAGCTCACAATAGACTTTAAAGACATGGGCAAAATTCATGAAAATTCAAAGTTTTTCTTCCCCTTTGTACTTTTTCTGCTGATCTAGAGAATCTAGGTGCTTGGTGTTCCTTGATGATCTATTTCTAGTGAATATATTCCTATTGACCTAGAGAAAACAAAATTAGGTTCTTTAGCTACAGGTTGAAACCATGATGATGGTGTTTATTTACTCTGTTACTGCTGTGTAAGGTAATATAAAATTGTAACATGATATGTAACTAGCTGAAAAAGACACTAAAACACTTCAAAACCATATGGTATTAGTAAAATACAGTGTATCATTGAACTGCATTAACATACATAGACATTTTTGAGCCTTCAATGCTGTGATAACCTTTAGTTTCCAATGAAGGTGGTGGGAGTAGACTTCAGTGTCACAAACGAGCATTTGGCAGCCATCACTGAGCCATGCAAGTAATAGGCCTTCAGCTTTGCCTTTTCAAATTGTTTATGTATTATTCAAACATTTTTTCATGGAAACCATTGAAAATTGTTGCTGGGTAATAATGCAACCGTACACCCAGATTTGTTTTTTTCTTTAAACACATATCACATTCTATACCTGAACCCAAGACAGGTGTATAATCTCCATTCTCATAGCAAACCTCCTCTATTCTTCATCAGTAGCCTCCTGCTATACAAACAGAAATGCTATGTTTGAACAAAAATTACATTAATAGAAAGATGGATTATGTAATGTTCAATATTGCATTTCCTGGACTATTTTTTAATTTGTGGTTTGGCTTTTTTTTTTAATTACACAGCATTTTCTCCCTAAGAGTCCTTCTCTAGCTTCATTTCACATTTCAGTAGCACAAAATTTTTAGCTTCACTTCAAAAGCACAAAATTTTTATTTGCCTTTTTTTTTTTTTTTTAATCTGGAACAGAGCACACTGAAGAGGATTGGTATGGGCATTTCACTTCTGAACTACAGTCATTGCACCTTAGATGATTAGTACAAACCAATTAAAAAACTACTACTGTTTGAAGCAAAGTTTTGGAGAAGGGTGCCACATCTCTGCTACAGACACATAATTAGCTGTCACACCCCCAGAATGCTCCCTAGCACCAAGGACTCTCAAAAGCAAAGCAGGGCAAAATAGGCACCTTAGTCCTGCACTCCAGCAATGGCTCCAGCCAGTGGGTGGTCGAGATGGAGCAGCATTCAAGTGGTTTTAGCTGCCTGTAGAAGCAGTCTTTATCCATTCAGTTTTCTGAGCCATTTTAAGAAGTTATGGAGAAGAAGAAACATACATTGCCAAGCTTCCATTTTTCCATTACTTTTGTCCAGAATTACTCATGAGAAGAGTATCTGTTCCACTAGAGGGAGGAGCAGACTCAGGAACTGAATTTCCAACTAGTGTTCCAGTGCCACCTGCAATAACAGCCTTATTCCTACATGAAGGATGGATGGTCTGTTGTCACAAAGAGCTGAAAGGGCAAAACTGGAACATGAAGGTCCACTTATGCAGAAAAATTTTATAACAACAACAAAAAAAATCAAAAAAGAAAAGGAAGAATCTCACTTGAGGTACCTTTAAATTTCTGGGTTTGTTTCTGTTTTTCCTGAAAATGGGATGTGGTTTTAGTTACAAATCATGTCTTTCATATTATATTTAGATTTCTAGATCATGCTTTCCTTTGACTTTGTGATAAAACTACCTGGAACAGAGCAGCAATTTGTAGCTTATTTCCTCTCTTGTAAAGGGCTTCACATAGATGTGTTTTTTCATGTACTCTGTCTTAATGCTTCTTATTGCCAAGATTTGGTAACATGATACTATCTTCATCTGAAAACAGGTATATTTAAGAACTCACAGATTATGAATACCTTGTAAAGTATGAAGATATTCATATTTCTAATTCCAGTATTTTTCCCTGAAATATATTTGAGATAGAACAGACCTAGAGATTGCAAAGGTTCAATTTTTCCCTAGGAAAACTCAAGAACTACAAAGCCCCCACATCAGAGTTTCTCTATGTGCACCTGCATATAACTATATGGCAACTCACTATAATGGAAAGATTAAGGCCATTCACTACTGAAACTATTTTCAGTGACTTTGGTTGGGACAAGTCCCATGATTAGTTAGTGCAGCGCAAAGGAAACAGGCTCATTAGAACAGCTGTTACCTTATGCAGACAAGCAAGGCTACAAGGAGACATGGCTTTAGTCTAGCCTATCCATCTCACCTGCCAGAGAAAAGCAGTACCAGAAAAGGAGGACTTCTATGGAAGAGCTGGAGCCTGGCATGCGTTCCTCTTCTCTTCACCCTCTGAAACAGTGGGCAGATTGATGTACGATCTCCCCTTCAGGGCACTCTGTGATGGCGTCCATGCGAGTTCTATACTGTGCTAAGCACTGTAGCACATTACTGCCTTCTGGTTGGGTTTGACTACCAGCTATCACATTTGAATCTTCTCCCTGATGACTGAGACAGTCTTAAAACAAACAAACTCCCTCTGTGTTGTAATCAGTCTAGACAAGACTCCCTTAAAGAGGAGTGCTGTATTTGGAGAGGAAGGTGCAGTTAAATGTTAGTTCCTAACTTCTTCAGCAATTGGTTTCATAATGCTTTAGCATATACCCCAAGAAAGCCCTGTTTTTTACAGAGGTTGCACTTTATTTTTTACTGTAGCACATTCCATCAGGCCAGAAAGGCTGAGACATTATATAGAGAGCTTGAAAAACTTCTGGCCGTCCTGGGCCAAAGATATTAAGCTCCCTGGATATTAAGAGAGAAGCCTTGAACTTGATGGGATGCAGGGAGTAGGGTCAATATAGTTATGGTAGCCGGGAGTAGGGTCAATATAGTTATGGTAGCCCCAGCAGGAAATGTGCTGCATGATTTTATATTGCCTAGTGTTTTCTAAATATTTAGGCTTTCATGTTTCTCATTACTGTAGCTCAGCCAAGAATCAATGAAAAGCTGAATACCTGCGGTCAGCTGAAATTTTCCTGCCTGCCCAGAGGTGTGTGAGGGTTTGAACCATTCTCCCAAGCAACATGTTATATTTTAGTCAGAATAAGACCAGAAAGAGTTTTACTGTCATCCATGATCATCTTAGCAGAACAGGGCAGTACCATCTTGTACAAACTGCAAGAAATATTTAGTGGTCGCCATTATTACAGGTTATTCCTGACATCAGGATAAGAAGACACGTGTAGTCTGAGATTAGAAATGCACCATACATTCATATAGAGGTGTGTGAGAAGAAATCTGAATTATTCCGCTATTCCTAAAGTATACCAATTCCCCTTTGGAATGTCTTGATCTGCGATGATAAGCAGATGAGCAGAAAAGCTGTAGGATTCACACTTGGTTCCTGTTGTCAGAAAAAAAACATTCTGAATAATATCATCCACCTACGGCTAGTCTCTCTCTGGATCAATGCAAGGTTAAGGCCGCTGCCTCTTTTGATCTCTGATTAGCACAGAACTTGCGGTCTCATTAGTCAAAGCCGGGTGATGCTAGGCATATAGGGTACTTTAGCAACAGTAGATTATGAACTATGTAGCCTTCCCAAAAGTATCACACACTGAAATTGATGTATTTTGCTTTACAGTATTCTGCATACCTTGGCATAGATCAAGATCAGTTTCACCTGGTTTCATCTTTACAGTGCTGCTTACTGCAGCAAGTTGCATGAAGTGAAATCATTTCATTGCCATGAAATCAATGGGAATAGGTACAAAAGAATTATTGTATTTGCACTTAAAGCTATTTAGTGAGTGAAACAAATACATACGCATTATTGTCCTAAAATAACAAAGGAGGGGCTGCTAAGGTTTTCCATCAGGGAAAAATCAGGGACCTGCTTTGAGCCCACAGGCAAATTAGGCACTTTTCCCATACAAATATATGTCTGTGACCTCAGGTAATAAAGAAGGCATTTACTGTAATGACAGTAGAAATCTAGTCTAGCAGATTTAGGATAACCATTCTTGAAAAACAGGTTGCAGTATTTAAAGTAACAATATTTAAAATAATTTTTTTACAGAAATACATTAATTGCGAACTGTGTTGTCAATGTGAATGGACAGTTGCATAGTTGCACATTGTCTCTTTCACACATGACATTAAGGAATGATATTGAGAAAGGAGTTATGGGCCCCAGAGAAAATAATTCAGACCACCTACTTCAAACTTCTCCTACCAAAGATTTTGGGAGAATTATTACTTACTGGGAAAAGCTCACAGTCAGGATGGTTGCTCATATTACGGACATAATGTGATAATAATAATAAAAATAATAATAATTAAAAAAGGAAATCACAGATTGGCAATTTACATGCAAACACAAGCAAAAATATTTTAATTACATAAGCTACTGACAGAAACACAATACTACCCTCCAATCAAGTAAGGCTGAATGTAGATGATATGTAGGTATGGCAAGGCATGAAAATGCCTGTCCTTCTCTTAGCCTTTTATGCTTGCTACATTTTAGTATTTGTTACCAGAACTTTTAAGATGAAAAAACCTGCTATATCAAAACACTCGGAGCTAATCTTGTACCTTATACCTTACACATACATTTCAGGATTTAAAGTTTTGTATTTCTCAAGTTAAAATGTTATTGACAGAGGTCTGTTCCTTTGATTAAAGTCTATTTTTTTTTAACTTTTTCAGCTGAGAGAATGCTTCAAGGTATAGAAATACCACTTATTCTACACATTGTTCAGGAGCTAGGAAAGTAAAATCCTGGTTTGGGTAATGCGTCAAAGACAACTCAAATGATGTAATAATCTTCATTCCACCACAATAGACCATGACCATAAAATTTTGGAAATTGTACTTTTTTTCCCCTCAGAACAGAAGAGGAATGCTTCTTGGTTTTGCCTGCCATCTAGTCATTATCATTATTTAAATATATATTTTTCATCTGTTGATCCTCTCCTTACTATGATTGCTTTCTGTACTGAGATTTACTAATGCACAGAGGCAGTAAGCTGTGGGTTACTCCAAAATATATTTCAACGAACAAAGATAAAATTAACTTGCAGTGTCAAATCTACATGCAAGATGAAGCATATTTGGACCCTGTAATTCCTTCTACCATACTTTCCATTCTCTCATTCCTCTCCTGTCTCACTCAGAGGAAGTGTTCCTATCTTTCCATAACAGAGTGTAGATAGTTCAAAAGTGTGCCTTGCTTTCATCCATATACAGCACACCCAATCTAAAAGAAATCATTGGAAACAGTTTTTTCAGTGCTTCATTTCAATACCATAGGCAGTCAGACTTGATTACAATACCATGATATAAGAAATAGTGATACATTTTAACTTTCTTTAGACCTTATGTGTGCAATATTTTCAATAGCAGCTTTTTTTCTTCATTTTAAAAACATTCAGAAATGCTATTAGCCAAAAATACTTAGCTGCATCAGGGGCTTATCTGGGGACTGAAGTTGGCTTTATTTTACTCAAATACTTCAGTTAGAATTGTCTGCAGTCCTGTCTGCCTGTAGACAATTTGCTTAATCTTCCTGTTTAGTTTTTAACACAGAAAGGATTTTTTTTTTCAGTTGTCAATTATGAAAACTCAAACATGGGTTCAAAGACTCAAGTCATATCCCTAAGTGCATTTATCACTAATAAAATTCTTGACACAACTGGGGTGGATTTGAGGCATAAACTTGCAGAATAATTTATCTGAGTCACAACTACCACTGGTGATAAATGAGAGTGAAAGAAAAGCATTTGACTTTCAGATATTGAGTTGGGTGTGGCAGGACTTAGAGTTAGAAAAAGTTCAGTAAATTTGGAAAGTTTTATAAGGAAATCAAAATGAGTTTACAACTCTTTTGTCCAGCTGTTCTTAGTAGAATGCTACTCTAAAATCTTTGTGTTCTTGGAAAAAGGGCAAGTTACAAACACTACTGCCATTTATTTAGATTTCCATATTAGCCAAGGGCAGCACCATAAGCAGTGGATCTCCTCCTGTACTTAGGTGAGCTGTTCTTAGATGTGTATTGTTTTGGAGGATCACTTTACCTGTCATGTTTAGTTTTGTGGTGCTTTCTAACACTAAATTCTTTTGAGTGTGGAAGTCTTAATGAAGACTTTAATGAAGTTCCTCAAGTCTTGTTTTTTCTAGAATGTACTGCAGGACACTAAAAAGTGTGATTACAGCAACTTAGCGCATGTATGCTCACAGCCAGTGTCTTGCATTAACAAAGTTTTTTCTGTTACCTTTCTACAGTTTCCTTTTAGAAAGAAAAGAGCTAGAAGAACAAAAAAATAAAATAAACTGAGAATTTAATTGACTATTGTATCTGAGGACAAACAGGGACATAAAATACTAGAAGGATCAAAGCGTGATATACTAGATTGTGTATTCAAATACAGTTGGTTTTGAATATATATTCACCACTAGAGCAAAATTGTTAGTGTGAAAAGTCACCATTGTTGGCAACTGAATCCTAGTTTGCCAGATGAGTCAAATTCTTTCTTGCGCTATTTTTAGGAGTGGAACAGACTTATTGTCATGGGAAGTAACAAAGATACACACTGAATTTCGTTCTTTGTGCCTCCCATGCAACTGTTTCTTCTTCCAAGCAGGGGCTCTGAGAGGGAAATCCAGAGCATGCAACAGAATTTATGCAGAACCATTTCACCCAGGTTGAAGAAAATGATATAGAAAAAGCCACATTCTAATAGCTACTTAAAGTGTTTCTCTATTCAGCCTGAAAATTTCTCTGGAGAGAGGGGGATGATGCAGAACTTCCTCAACTAGGGAACTTAGATTAACCCCACAGCAATACAAGAACAACATGAAAGGACTTTTGAACTCAGTGCCACTCCTTGGTTGGAAGGAAACCCTGTGCCCTGAGCAAGGTGAAGATCCAGGCAGCATGAACTACAATGCAAACCATGGCAGCTACTTTACTTCAAAAGACTGAGGAGAAAGAGAAGGTATGATATACTGTGCAGGAATTGCTTCATGCAGCAGTAAGAGACCTCAATTCCAGCCACACTCTTGCCAGAAATTCAGGTCTCACTGCTCTTGTCTTCCCAGAATAGACACCTCCTCAGCCCTAGCTTAAACTATTCTGTGTTGTGGTTCAAGGAAGCTTCAAGGAAGATGGGCAAGTGGCATCTTCCATCCCTACTGTGCCAGGCTGCAAGGAGAAAGGGATGACACTTGGGGCCAAAACAGCATGTAAGAAAAGTCTGGCCCAGAAACTCGAGCACTTCGCTGAATATAAGACTCTCTGGGCTCTGGATGCTACTCCTTAGACCAACTTTGAATATTATAACCACATGGTATTTGTCTGAAGCCAGTTGTATTATAGAGAAGTCAGACCAGAATTAGCAGTATCTATCTCCCCTAGGTTGGGGACAACCAGTAGGCTACCAAGTCACACTGCTGTTTCCTGCCAACTCATTTTCTCTCTCTTGCCACACTCATTTTGTTGGTATAAGGATCAACTTATGTGAACTCTGAGGAGCAAGAGAAGAGTTAAGTATGGAAAGAGGACAAATACACTCAATGTGTTTGCTACTGACAGAGGAGAAAGATAAAGGACACTCGGCAAAATCAACTTACCATATGAAAACGTGAGAAATTCTCATGACTTGGCAGACCTGGAGCACAGGCCTAGAAATGGCTAAGGAAAGATGCATGATACAGGACTGGAAACAAACAAACAAAAATGCCCTTATGGAAGTTACATAGAGATGACCAGGGAAGGCAGGAGGACGGTACACACTTGGACCTCAAGATGGACAAGGACAGATTAATGACTGGAGAAGTTTGGAGGTCAGAGAGAGTTAATTGAGGCAAAGGATTGATGTGTTTGGCAGACTATAAATTGATGGTGGTAAGAGAGAACTGATGGGACTGATGATTAGAAGATGGATAGGGAATGAAAGATTTATGGACTGAGCAGTTTAGACAGAACATTACAGGTGAAACACAGGATATCTGTTAAATCTCTTGTACATTGGAGGAAATATTTCATTATGCCCCCCTGTGTGCTGGGTAAGGATTACCTGAGTCTTCTGAAACCTTATGGTGCTGCTGCATGTTTAACTTACACACTCAAGGTATGTATACTTGCCTTACAATTCTTTCATGGGTTATAGGGGTTTTCATTTTCTCTGTCCTTTCTAGAGCTTTTTTTTTTTTTAAAGACTATCATATTATAATTGCAGAGGAGGACACACAAGGTTTCTCTTCATATTTCTATTGTGTGATGTATCACTTTGATGAGCCTAGAAATTTGAAATTGTCTAAGCTTTTCTTGAAGAGGCCATTTTCCCTATAATACAGGCAAATATGTGTGCAAATCCAGTCATATTGGTTGAGTTATAGTATTATGGAACACAGAAAGAGATGGAAAAACCATGAGACCAAAGTCCTCCTGAACCTAGAACCAAGTGCTGAACCTGTAATTCCATAGGGCTTGACTAATACATGTAAAAATAAAGTGTTCACAAATAATGTTACCAAGAAACTTTAGTCTTGAGCTGCAATTATTCTAGTATTTTCCCAACAGAAGAGTTCAATATATTTAAAGTTCCTGATCTTGTATGTTAACAAAGATGTAGCTAAGAAAGTAACAAGGACATACAGAAACATATTAGTACAAGGCCATATACTATGTATGTTAAAAAAACATGATAATTTGCTTTTTAAGCCACAGAACAGGCTACCTGGAGAAGATATACATGTGGACAAAGTAAAATTCAATCCTACTTTATTTAATTCTTCCTCTCTTTCTTTCACAAACACATGTTTGTAACCCCCAATGGATTAACACATTACACATATAACTTCTGTCACCTGTTACCTGGGAGTCCACGTCGGCTCTAAGCAAAGCAACATTGCTAGATGTTTCTGAGGGCACAGAACACACTTAAAAGGGCAAGTGCAAAATTTGGGCAAACGAAATCAGTTTCCCAATCATTTTCCTGTTTTGGCCTAAGGACTCCTTTGCTTGACAGGTGATTCCACCCCAGGAAGATCACAGCCCATGGAATTCTTCTCAGGTAAAAGGTCTATAAAACCCTTCCTTCCATCCACCTTCCTCCCTACCCCCCACTCACCCCTTTTTTATTTTTTTAAACACACCTACTTGTTGAACTATACAAGTTTGCTAAATTTATACCTAGCCATATGCCACAACAAACTAGTCAGTGAAATCCAGATGGAAGAAGAAGGACCTCTCTACTCTACTTTACGCATGAGGAAAGTATACTGCATTTGCTCATCTGTATACATTGACATTTCCTATGGTTTCCTTAAAAAAAAAAATAAAATCTGAGTCTCCTGTGGCTAATACACTTTCCTCTATTGCTTAGGCTGAAGTTTAGATGCCCACATAGGCCTTGAAAAGTTACTTGAAGGAAATACTTTGTATATATAATGTCCATGTGCATTATGTTGCTTTTTGTGGTCCAAATCCAGTTACAGCAAAAGACAATATGAAAAGTCCATAAAATGGAAAAAAAAAAAAAAAAAGGTAAAACACAGGAATAGGTGAAATAACATTAACAAAGGAAGGCCATAGAAGTTAAATACCCTTCCCTCTTGTTAAGAATTTAGTTCTCTTTAAAAACCTATTGGGACACTATGTCTAACAAACCTTTTGTTTATGCCTTGGTGAAGACACTTGCAGATACCTTGTCGCAGAATTGGTAGAGTCTGCCTCATTTCTCCAACATTCAGCTGGTCAATATTCAATATCGAGGGTTCAATATTACCAAGGAAAGCAAAAGGTAAGGATTGAAATTTCCTCTCACTGACTAAGAAATCAGTCAAAAACCACCAAGCTGTTTCACATTGGCACAATGGCATCCTTTGTTTTTATGAGGATTCTTATGGAAATCAGTGCAGCTTACTGGACAAGTGTCTGTCATGGTACCAAAAATGCTTGCAGGAACGTGTTATTGTAGGGGCTTGGGACACAACCGCTATATAATTTGCAGAAGTTTGGCTGTGTTTGCTGAAAGACTGAAAAGCAATGAACTACTCTGAGGAGCACTAGAATCATTTTGTTAGCTTTCTGCCTTCCTTCCTCGTCCCTTATCACCAAAAGGTAGATATCTTTCCACACTCTTATAGCCTGTTTACACCAGTATAATGCCCCTGGAATTTACAGCAGTGTAAGACGTAAGTAGAAAATACGCATGCAGACAAATGAAAAACAAATGAAGAAGCACACAGAAAAAAAGTCAGACATGATGTTTGGAGATTAGCCTTATTACTCCATAATACAACACGACATTCTTAACCTGTTTTGTCTACAAGCTGCATCCAACAAAGGCTTCTTTTTCCTTTAATGAAGAAGAGTACGAACTTCAGTTTAATAAGAAGCCTTCGCAAATGCCAGTTATTGCCTATCAGTTGAACCTCAACGTGTATCTTAGGCACAATGGTCTAGGATTAGAGAACTGTCCCTTCTATCCGCACATCTGTGAAACACAGGTATGTCACAAAACATGTTTCCCCCCGCAAAAAATGCCTCTAGGGTTCTTCAGTGTACTCAGAATAATCAGCAACTTTAAAGAGTGCCTTTTTGTAACTAAAATGTGAAATACGAGCAAGGGAAATTAAAATGAAAACCACCTTAAGCCCATTGAAATCCATTTTTGAGTCATCAATCATTAATTAACCTTAACACATCCCAGAGAAGACGAGGAAAAAAAAATGACCTACAACACTTTACAAAAAACACGGGTACTGATCATGTTAAAGGTAAACTTCATTGCAGCCTCATTTTCGCATACGTAAGTGCTTTGCATTTCTCCCCCCGTTGGTTTTTTTTCTCTCCCCCCCCCCCCCCCCCCGAATAGCTTCGCAGTCAGGTGCGGCAACACTTCTGCTGCCGGCCCCGCACACACAGAAAGAGCCGCTTGCGGCTGACCCTCCGCCGCGGCCGAAACGCGCGGGGAATTAGCGAGGGGGCCGAGCGGAGCCTCCCGCCCCGCCACGCGGCCGCGCACCTCCAGCGCCACCCGCGACCCCGCGGCAGGGAGGGGCCGGGTCCCCTCCGCCGCCGCCGGCGGGCCGTGCCCCCAGCGCGGGGCTGCGCGGCCCGCTCGGGCCGGGCCGGGCCGGGCCGGGCAGGGCAACGCGCAGGCCGCGCAGCGCCGAGCATCCTCCGCGGGGGCGCTGCCCCGCGGTGCGGGCGCGGTGCGGGTTTGCGGCACTGCAGCAGCGGGAGCAGCTGCTGCAGCGCAGCCGGAGACCTCCCTTCCTCCTCCTCCTCCTCCTCCCTCCTCTTCCTCCTCCTCCGCCGCGCAGGGGACCCTCCATTGTGCGGGGAGGCGGCCGCACACCCGCGGACTGCGGCCCCCCCCGGCGCCGCAGCGCCCCTGCGTAGAGGGGCCGCTGCCCCCCGGCCAAGTGCTGGCGGGTGCGCTATCACAGCCCCCCCGCCCGTGCTGCCGCTTTCCTTTTCTAAAGCTATTTCTACACCTATAGACATATATACGCACACATATATACACGCATTGCCCCCCTGCCGCCGAATTTCGGTCTGCGCCGCCGGGGGAGAGGGGGCTCTTTCCCTGGCAGAGCAGATCCCCGGCGGCGGCATCTCCCCCCCGCGCCGTGCCCCCCGCGAGAAGGGACAAGGTTATTGCAAGCGCGGCGAAAACAAAGCCGGCGCTTCGCGCCCCGGCCGGGGCCGGCGGGCTGCGAGGACCGACCCGCCAGAAGTTGCGGCGCGGATTCCGCCGCCCGCCCCGCCGCGGCCGCAGGCCGGCCCGACAGGCGCCCCGGGATCGGCCCGGTAAAGGGACGCCGTGCCGGCTGCGCGGCGGTGAAACTTCTTTGTTAATAACGAGCCCGCCGAAGAGTGGCAACGAAGCGGGGGGACGCCGTCCCGCGGAACCCCCGGCAACTTCGGGGACAATGAGCGCGCCGCCGGGACCCGCCGAAAAACTTGTCGGCCCGCTCCCCCCGCCCGCCCCCCGCCCCGGCTGCTTTCGCGTCCCCCTCTCCCGCCGTGACCTCTCCCGGCGCCGCCGGGAAACTGTTGCCTCGCCCGGCGCCGGTGCCCGAGCGCGGCGGAGCGGGGAGCGGCCCCCCCTCCCCGCGGCTGCCGGCCAGCCGCTCGCACCGGCCGCTACTTCGGTAGTCGGGGGACTCGCTTACCCTCCGAGATCAGAAGGCTCTCAGAAAACGAGCACTCCCATCATCCAGACGGTCCTTTGCAACTTTCCGTGCATGGAGCGAGAAGGTATCTAGACGTATTTGGGGGGGCGCGCTTCAGACCACAAGCCGTTCAGGAGACTTTTGAATAGAAGGGGGATGAAACGGGATTTCTTCCCGGTATCAGGACCCTGGAAAATCAAATCCTTCTTCAGAAGAGAATTCTTTCAGAGCCGTTATCGGTATTACTATTAATGCGCAGCGCAGGAGGCATCGCATACAAATAGATCCGAGTAGCAGCGGCTATTGGTGGCGGCGGAGGGCCCCTGGGTCCTACTGCTCCGGCGCCGGGAAACTACAAAGCCGAGCAGCAGCGAGCGGCTCCGGAGCGGGCACGGTCTGGGGGGGGCGAGGGGCCGAGGGGGGGCGGCTGCGGGGGCCCGCTCCCGCTTAATTGATTCGTTACCTCGGGTATTGTCATACGTGTTGCGACGTTTAAGCGGGAGAAAGCCACATTATGAACGGGTGTCATGCACTCTCCCCTTTCATAGCTGCTCTTGCAGGGCTGTTGTGCAGTCTGGTATGAGAAATGTGTCTGGTTTTTAAAAACAGGGCTTTATTTGTCTGCAGCTTTCTCTTCTTCTTCTTTTCCTGCGCCGTCAAAATTATCCGTCACGTTCCCTAACAATTACGTAGTCACTTCGGTGATCAATTATTCATTGAATTTCACTTACCTATGCTTTTTCTTTCTCAACTTATGGCTTTCCAAGGGCACATCTGCTCCTCTGTGCAAAGAGGGTAAACAAACATTCTTAAAAATTAAGCAACTTATTCCTAATTAAAAGAGAAAAAGTACAAGAGAAATATCAGGGTAAGGTTTCTCCATTACAGAATACAAAGACGGCCGGTTTGCAATATTTAAATTATGGTCGGTATTGGATTTAAGAAATCATTGGTCTGAAAGAAAATATCCCACTTGAAAATTCAGGCAGTGAAAAGAACAAAACACAGATGCAACATTTATGTATTGACTGCTAAATGGAGAGTAAGCGTGAGATAATGATGACATAGGTCAGCATAACTGAGAACTGAAAACAGCGTAAGCGCTTACATCTATATGCAAGAATGTCACATGGAGCTAAACTTCCATTACTGTCTTGTATATAATATACATTATATACTAAGCATACATCTAGATGATAAACATTAATAGGCTTAAAACTGTAAGTATTTAATGAAGTCTTTTAAATAGTGTATGAAGATTATCTAGAAATAAAGCCTGCACTATACTGCAATGCATGATGCAGCTAAAGGTCTAAACGTGCCCACATGTACTACATAGGAGAATGGAAATCAGTGATGGGGGGACGTTGTTCATAAGGTCCTGTGTTAGCATGGCAAGGTCCTTACACTCTTGTTGGGAGCTACCAACGTAAATACAAAAGTTATTACAAATTTTACAAATATTATTGAAAAGTCATGCGTACAGCATGAGGTTATTTGCCACTACCCCATTATTTCACCAGCTATATAGGTAGAAAGTGACAAAGTAAGTTTAAAACAAAACATGGAGGAAAATAGTGTTTAAACAACTCTTGCACTCTCAGAACCAACTAGTAGCTGAATCATTCTTTGAATGAAGTACTCTGCACACCTTGGAGGAGAGCAACAGAGAGAAGGGAATCAGCATTTTTGTGCATCAGTAGCCCCTGACGAGAGAGATACTACAGTATGAGTTCAAAATTGGGTCCTCAGTGCTGCATTTCAGACCTGCCTTACAGCTTGCATCTTTAAGACTTTGCATCTTGTTGGAAGAAGATTCTAACTCTTTCTTCCTTGAATTCCGCTGCTGCTTTGGTTTGGGTATCTTATCCCTTAGATAACAAGTATATCCCAAAACAGTAGCATTTCTGTTGTCAGAGGAGGTATACTAGAACAACTAATACAATTCTTCTATGAACACACTCTTCAGCTATCACTGTAGTTACACATACACTTTTTTTCTTTTTAAATAGAAGAAATTTAAGTTTCAGTTATGTTACTTTCAAAACAGGTGACTATTGCACTAGTAAATACAAGTTGTAAAGGAAGGTACTGTAGTTGTTCGCATTTTAGGCCAAATTTTGTTTCACTGTTTTGTTTTTGTTTTTCTTTAGGTCTACTTAGGACAAAATATGCTTACCTGAGAGTTCAGGATATACCTCTCACCTCTTATAGCTTGTTACGTCCATGGACCTTACACTTGTTATCATAACCTTAAGGAGATTCCTGACAAACATCGGTTTAAAAGAGAACAGGCTCAGGCCTATTGTATTGAACAAAATAATGTAAAATCATTGGCATCATTTGCAAATTTAACAAAAATAGTAGATTAGCATAAGTCCAAATTAAGGAGGCAATAACCAACACCATTGCAATTAAGAAATTACCCTGTGAAGGAGTGAAATTGCCATGCCCATTGTAGAGCCTACAGAGATTAATGAAATATGGCTGTGAAACTGTTTTAATAGATAAATTGGGTGGGTGGTTAAACATCTGAGCAAAGATGATTACTTTGTAGTGAAACAAAACAAAGAGGAATAAATCACAAAGCCGCTCTATTACCACAATTAAAATGCAATTGCTTGATCAATTATCACTCTAGCTAATAGCTTGATGGAGGACAAGCAAATAAATAAAACATTACGCTAACCAAAGTTCTTTGAAGTATAATAATATCTGTATACATATATGTTCCTTATTTGTATGCATTTATGCCTAATACATATATAATGCATTGCATAACATAAGCAAGGCTGTATATAATGTGTTTAGCTATTTATTTGTAGTATACAAGCAAATATCGATACATAATCACGATAACGCATGCAGTGGGTGAATGGCTAACACATGTTTAGATTACTGGTATAATACATTTCAGTGTTTTCTAGATCTCTGAGAACCTCCTTGTTTTACATACTTAGCAGTCAAAGGTGTTCTGGAATTGTTTCCCCTTGGAATAGTTTCCAGGGTCAGTACATGTGATGACACGTGTCTGTTTCCAACTTGCCCATGGAAAAAAATGGCCACTTACTGGAGTTCATGTGGGCATGGGGCATTTTAGGGCAGTAGTAAAGCAAACTGCGACTATTGTATATCAGCATCACATTTGTATACCTAGTAATCAGCAAAGTGTGCATTCCTATATAGGAAGGTGAGTGGTAACATGTATGTTTGTATGAAATAAAATCTAGTGTATAATGGCAAATAACTTGTTTTCTGTTGTATGAGCACCCTGTGATAACCCGATCCAAAGTCAATGGCAATGAGCAGACTTGTCCCCTTGATCCAAAGTCCTGGTCAAATGTAATACTTATTTCATCTATGGAAATATTCACATAGGATAGTTTGAATATGTAGGGAACAAACACTTTGTAATGATTAATCGGTCTGGAAAAAATTACATGTATTTATGTTCCCTAAGAGCAACACAGATTCTGTTAAAAGTTGAGTAACCTTTGAGAAGAAACAGGCTCGTCGTGAGCTTCAGTGAGCTTCTCAGGTACCGCAATGCAAATAAAGGGCAAGTAGTGCATTCACCCAGTTGTAGAGAGGTATGTCTAGAATTTCTTTTTAACATTTTAATGCTTTGTCTTATGCAAAAACATTACATGCATTTGGCAAACTTGTTTTGCCTTTCCCAGGGCAAGAGTAATTAGAAAACATATATAAAAGTTTGAACATATTTAAAGTGAGCAATGTATATGTTGTAAATATGTGGGCGTTGCTGGATTGTACTGATGAAACAGCAGAATTTGTGCTCTCACAAAAGTAGTATGAAGCCTCGCCAGGTCTCTTGTGTCCTGTTATTCCCCCAAACACAGGTAGCATCCAGATTAAATCCCTTCACTTATGTACTTGCAGTTAATTTTCATCCTTGCTTATCTGTGTTTGGTAGTCTATTTGAAGAAAAGTCTGAGACACTACTGCCACTTCATCACTTCTGGATGGAAAGATTTAAAAAATGGGGACTCCTCCCTTTCCGCCTTTCCCATTTATAAAAGCAAGGGATGCCTGCTGACTGTCAGAAAGAACATACTGATGAAGGCAGAAATTCAATGTAGGGAACTTTTGCAAGGAAAACAGCAGTATGGTCTCTGAAGAACAACATCTGAGTGTGAAACTGGATTTTAAAGTTCTGCTAGAATAATGGGCTGGACCTTTCTCAAGTACCCTGTACTACCCAACATCCAGTACACCTAGTGATGAGTTGTCAGAAAATATAGCAAGGAAATAAAGGGAATGGAGAAAGGAAAATTAAGAAAGACTAACATGAGGCTTCAAAAAGGACTTGAAGAGAAACAGTACAAAACTACATACATACAAAAATTATTGAACAGAAGCGCTGCTCTGTAACTATGAGTAGACAATAGTAAAGAATATAAAGCTTTCTTATAATAGAAGTATAAGACAAAGGTAGGATTAAGTACTGATTTCATGCAACTCAAGCTGGCAGTTATCTTTGTTGCACTACATGAAGGAGTATAATTGAAGAGGAACAGTCATTCAGGACCCCATTCCCTTATGCAGTCTTGTACCTAGTCCTCCATGCAGTCATGTTATTCCAAAGCCCAAGATACTTTCAGTCTGATTGACAGCTGTTGTCAACAGGTAGGAACAGTTGCAGATCACAACTCAGGCTCTCAGCTGTTACCATTTTTTTCAGATACAGCTATTGGGCTTGCAGTTAGTACAGAGATGGGGTACTTTCAGTAGGCTGTTAACATTGCTTTGCCCATCCATATAGTCACAGTCATGGCTAAGAATATCTGAGATGAGAGACAGAGGAAAGCATTTTGGCTGAAACTTGGTTGTGAAAAGGCTGAGGAAATGCAGTTAACTGGAGGGGAGCCTTTAGCTCTGTAAACATCCTCTGTAACCACAGCAGTGGTATCTGAAGGAGATTTGGGCCCCTGTGTGGTATGTATGCCTGGCCTCACTGCGCAGGTAACACGAAGTCACTTTGTATATGCATAGCAGTGTGACTGCAAACCCGCTGTGCGTGTGCCGCAGGTCTGATGCATCTGTCCGTGGGACTTGTGTCTTCATGCTTTGAGATGGCCCTGGACCAAAGTCCACAATTTCAGGATCTGTGTTCTACTTTTTGCTCCTTGATTAACAAATTGCAGCAGGCCCGAAGAGTGCACTCTCATTTTGTTTTATGTGAAGACATGCAGACTTGAAGCACAGGAAAATGGGATTCCTACATTTTGGGAGAGTGAGGGCTCTCTGTTCCTGCTTTTTGAATGTGGAGAAGAAATTCACTATTTGGATGTTTTCTACTGTAGTTCTGTAGTATTATCTTGTGAAATGTATTGTGCAATTAGATACCTGACCATTGAATGGTCATTCTATATGCTATATGCTTAGGGTTTTTCGGAGCTTAATAATAAACAAGCAAACGTATAAATAAATATATAAAACCCAAAGACTAACCCAGGTGCTATAGTGATGCATGCACAAAGACTGAAGGTTGAAGTGAGCTTGAAGAAATTGTGAAAAATGGGAAAGCAACGTATATCCACTTAGTGAGGGCTGCAGGAAAAAGATAATGTCAGGAAAAAGCTAAATGAGTTAGTGCTATCCAAAGAGTGTAGAAGAGAATAAGAACTTCAGAAGTGTTTATCAGGGGAAAGTGAAGTGCCAGAGAGAAACTTTTCCTATTAGCAAATGAAGAAGAAAATGAAGATTGAAGAAAATTGATTCAGACACTGAAGTATTTAATTTTCTGTATTCTTTTTCCTTCTGTTAAAGAAAACTAAAAGGTCATTCTGAAAATATTTCTGATGGAGCTTCTACCAAAAAGTAAAAAAACATGCCTAAAAAAATTAAATCTATGGAAGATATCAGTTCTAGATTATATCACATTTGGTCTTAAGTGAGTCAACATAGGAAGATACAGTATCTTGAACTAGACCCACTGATGCAGCTGGGGAGCGGGAAGCTGAGCCTGGTGACCATACAAGCTCTTCAAGGCAGTTTGTCTCACATCCTTGGACCATAACAGCTACACCAACTTGACAACTTGCATTTTTGTTAGAAACGTGAACTTGGAAAACTGCTTCCTTGGTCATCAAGTCCAGCTTCCAATATTAGAGGAAACCCTGACAATTGTTCTCCAATTTAAAATATACTAAGGCAAGTTGAAATATGGACTCGAATGGTGCAATTCTTTTTTACGGGATATAGATAATGCTGGTTTCAATATAAGCTGAAACAACAGCACAGAAAGCACATACAATATTCACTATAATGGTACAGGGCTTCAGGTGTACATAAGATTTTGAACTGCTGCAGACCTCTGAACCTCAGCACTAGGTTCTGCTGAGGGCAGGGAGTGCGTACTGCAGCTAGGCATGGAGCAGCTGATACCTAATTTCTAGTCACTCAGTCCTCTACAGGAGTATGTGAATCTCTTGCTGCCACTGCTATCAAGTGAACGTGGTCCATCAGCAAAACTTGTGCTCTTGCTGGAGCAGTAAGGGATACAAAAAGGGTTGCAACTCTAGCTATTGTCTCTCTTATTTGTATACTTACTAAGATGTGGTTGCCTACGTGAGACACAGTTAACACAGAGTGAGCAGGCTGCATTGTTTGCACTCGTACACCTGTTAATCAATGATTTGTAAAGGATGACTCATCTCAGCCACACTTGATCATATTTGAAAGGCCTCTAAGTGTATATGGCAGAAGAGATTTTGTCAGGAACTCAATACAATGCTTCAAAAAGTTGGTGAAGTGAGTATTGTGTGGATGAACCAAGGGGCTAGAATACAAAGTAATTATGTCAGTAAGTTTACTGCAGGGTATAAAATAAAGTCCTATCTCGTTTTGTACCTCTCTTGTTCAGAAGTAGAAAAAGAACAGGAAGTTTTTCATTAAAACTATGATAAATTTAGAAGCCAATTCTTTTTCCATCAATGTATGTATTTAGCTGTTGGTCAATAACGTTTTGTTAAGGCAATATTTTGGGGAGGGAATTGAGTATTTAACTAAAAAAAAATAGATCTTTTTTAGGGAAATTCTGACTTCTTATTGAGCAGTTGAGCTCTAGAAAAGCAAAAGATTTAACTGAACGCTTAAATTCGTAAATACCACCTTTGTATCTCCCTAGCGCAGCTGTAATGCTTCTGCATCATTTTGGTCTTCATTTCTCAGCTGTGCTTCATCATGGCTTGCACATTTCTTATGTACAGAAAACATTTTTTGAATGGAAAGTAATTTATTAGCTCCAGGATCTGTACACATCAGAGAGGAGAAAGGTGGGGTTTTTTAAAGAGCAAAATACTCCCCTATGCTTTAACTGGTAGGAGGAAATTATCATAGGCAATAGGGAAGACAGGTGTGGATGGGAGGTTGTTTGTGGGGAGCTAGCTTTAAGGGACGCTATCATTCTTTCAAAATCTGGAATTTATTTTTAGTTGCACAATGTGGTATATAAGAAGAATAACGCCATAACTAGAAGAGAGTAAAGGGTCTGCCTTTCTTAGCCAAACTTCTGAGATGAGTCACTGATAGAAAATGCTGATTTAGTCACTGCCCATGTGTGCAGGTGTTTCCTTTTAGTTTGGGAAAGCTTGAGAGAGACCTCATGAGAGGGAAGAGACAGGAAGGATGGACTGAGGAAGGTGGGAGAGTTCTTGTGGAAGGAGTGCTGTAGCTGAGAATATGTACAGGTAAGTACATGAATAATAGAGGCTGTTTACAAGCCTTTTTTTCTTTACTGTTACTCTGGTACACGAGAGTTTGCTGAATCTGGAAACCTTGAAAAGACAATCCTTTGCTACTTTGTGCAGGAAAGGAAAAGCTCATTCTGGTTAGAAGGTGAAGTTAACTTAGCTAAACTAGTTCAATTTAGTTTATGTTAAGGGTTCCATTAAACTGGTAAATGGGTATCATTATCTAAGGTGTTTCTGAGGAATATCAGCCCTGCATAAATACTGGGAGGCAAGGATATAAACTGGAAACAAAAAGGATGAGGAAAGAAATTAAGATGTTCAGCTGGACTATGAATATGTTTTAAAGGATCAACATGAACAATATAATATCTGGAAGGATTTCCCAGGAGCTAGGCTTGTTAGGTGATAAAATAGGAACTAAAAAAAGAACTGAAAGAGGTTTCTTAATTTGAAGTATTTATGACTATTCTGCAAAAATCCTTTAACAAATGTTTTGCAGGGAGCAATTCTACATTTGTACAGTGTTCTTATAAAATGACTACTTGTAAGTTATACCACATGTGAATCTAAGAATTCTTCCCTTTGCTTTTGATATATGTGTTTTTTCTATAACATTGTCTGATTGTTACACTGATCACTTAGATTTTTAGATTTAACTTTTTTTTGTGAAGAAATTGGTGGGGACCTTACAATTTATTTTGTAATGCTTCCTGGATTTTCATCCCTGACTTGTACCCATGAAGAACCTTGGAGAAGGTGATGTTTTCTAGAAAGCATTAAATCCACTTTACACTATACTGATGAGGAAATATCAAAGCCAAGGATTACATTGTTTTACTTCTAAAAAAAATTGTGAGTTGGAATTTTTCTGAAGGTGATCTGAAGTGTGGTGCTGGGGGAAAAAACTCCCTCTCAAAATGTCTCACTGAAACACCTTTTAAGCAAACTGGCATGGTTTGGGCATCAGCCAAACAATTCCTAAACCATAACCTTAAATTTAATCCAAAGAGTCTTACACTGAACCAATGAAATACATCTTTTTTCCTTTTTTTTTCCTTTCTCCTCCCCCCACCCCCAATACATTTGCCGTGCTGAGGTTACAAAGTCCTCCAGGGAGTATCACAAACTCACATGATGTTTTCAGTATTGTGGTTTTTTGCAATGTTTTCTACATTAGCCAAATGATTTTAAAATTTCATCTGGCAGGTTAACTCCATATCAGCTTCTTATTAAAGGAGTCTCAAGAACATACATTTTTTTCAGTTAAGGTTATCAGAACCTGAAATCAGTAAACAGGCTCTATATCTATTTCAGCTGATTGCATTAGAAGAATTTGTGTTCTTCTTTCCACATCTGTTTCACTCCTCTTTTGATCCTGATAATTACAAATGTGAATGAATGTTTGGACTGTGCTTGGTGCACGACTGCTGCTGAAGTTTTAAATATTATTATTTGGTGTTGTATTTGGTGTATTGGATACTAATGAATACTTCTGGAAAGCCAGCCCAGACTTCATTTGGGCTACGTGGAGAAGTACATATTTGTATGGGGGTTATAGAGTGTGTTCCTAAAGGATCCTCCAATTTTAGGAAGAAGTGTAAAAGAAGAAGAAAGACTTCTTGTGTACCTTTTCTGCAAAATTTTTGGGGGTGGAAACATGGAACAAAAGGCATTTACTTCAGTGATATACCAAACAGAAATAAACCCCCAAACTTATGCATGCAAATATGATTTAAGATTACTTAAAAAAAAAATCTGTATTTGTTGTGTACTTGATCATTATTTCCTAATAGGTATTTGCAAGATGAAAACTACAAAGGGGGGAAAAAAAAGCATTATTTTGACATCTGGAAAGAAAGAAATATGAATGACAGGGTTGAAATATTTAATTTCTATTTCATGTCTTTTTCATATATGTGCTCTAATAAATTATTCTTTTAAAAAAAAGTTCTTTGTATGGAGAAAACCATGAAAGTATAATCATGCCTGGGCCACCTAGCCGTATCTAAGTGGTATAGTTAGTTGTAAATAATCAGAGGCAGTGGCATGCAGACCTGTGCCATGCACAGGCCATGGAAGAGTACCAAAAAGACTGTCGGAGATATCTTTGGAGTCAGGAGACTCATATATGTGCTCTTGACGGGGAAGACAAGCTCTGGCAGAGCTGCAGCCATTAACCAGAGCAAACGGTGTAAAAAGAACCTCTAATTGTAGGAGGCAGGTGAAGCAGGGAGGGCTAAGGGAAGAGGGACTTCACTTGGAGTGGCATGAAAGGCAGCTCAGATCTCCCAATGGGTCAGCAGTAGTTCGGTGGGGATGGACTCGCCAAGGCAGGAGAGTGTCTTCTGTTGCCTGCTCTGAGGATTGTGTTAGTGTGGGAGGAGGGGAGCAGCTTGCCGCTTTTTTCTTTTCATATGTCTTAGTGAGGCAACTGATTTTTGAAATAGAGCCAGCTTTCAGGAGAGAAGTGCTCAATTATTCTACATTACTCTGTTTGTTCTCCTACCACTGTTTTCTCTTCTTTCTTGAATTAAATACTACTTGTTAAGCTTCCCCATTTTCCGGTTATGTGAAGATATTAGCCCATCGACTCCAGGAGATGTATTTTATCAGCTTGCTAAAATTCGAAGCTATTGCTACCAGTCAACTTTTGCTAGAAGAATGATGATTGGTTTTGCTAATTCTTCTTCATAATTAGAGTTGGTTGGTTGTTTTTGAGGATGGGCAGAACATGAATAACAAGGCTTAGTGATTTTATAAAAGAGAAAAAAAAAGTGCACTTTTCCAAATGATACCACTAGATAGTCACTGTCTTTTCTTCCTTCATCTTGTGGTAGTCTCTAGAAAATGAGTAAAATTTCTCATTGCTGCATTTTGCTCAGTTTGAACCTGACATTTTTTGCTTCTAGTGGGAATAGAAGACAAATAGCATGAAAATGAGATACAACTGAATCTAAGTGAATAATCAGTGATTAATTTTCTGTTGTCTTTCATTTACTGCCATTCTTAGTCTTTTTGAAATTTAAAACCAGTCACCTAGTGTAGTAAGGAGATCCAGAGGCAGAGGGATGTATTGCTTAGAAGGCTTCTGGAAAACGGTATAAGCTAAGCTTGTATGAAAATGACAGCCATGCAGATTTTGTAACTGTGAAAATACCTTCCGTTCTCTGTTTCTGTAAAGTGCATATCACCCATGTAGACCTTTCAGTAGTAAGGATGCAGTCTGGCCCATCTGTTCATGAGCCAGATAAATACACAACTCTTTCTGCAGTGAAGACTTACAAGAAAACTATCTGAGCCCTGAGACTATAGAAAACTGATGCCTGCTTTTCCCACTGGTAGCTAATACTGACGATAGCTACTCTGTGTTAGGAGAGAGACTTGACAACTTGGGAAGATGAAGGACGCTCTTTGGAAGTCAAGAAATGAAACTCCAGCTTGCGTATGAGGAGATTTTAACAGCGTTTTTAAAAGTAACTAAACGCAGCGCATGGTTTTTGGGGAAGAATTGGAGGTGTCCTGAGCAGTGAGTAATAGAGAGGAGGTTTTAAAGAGAGAGAGAAAAGAAAAGAAAAAAGGCAAATGTCAGTCTAAGAGAGCGAGAGAGCTGTGGCAGCCAGGCAGGCCGTTGGACTGACTGCTCTCAGAGGTCAAACTAAAGTAGAGAAAGAGCACGGACTGAAAAGATTAATAATGACTAGTGAGAATCAAACATAATCTCTCTGGGCCTCAGCAGGAAAAACTGAACAGTGAGGAACACTGACAAGTTGAATCCCAGAGGCTCAGGTTGTAAGAAATGATAATGTCCAGACCAAGGAAGAAAATAGAGCGTGATGTGAAGCCCATGGTAATATCTGAAATACATATAAGGTTCCTTTTTAAAACCACAGACACAACAAATGATGAAAATGCTAATCCTAATGATGGCTTCTGCAGTGAATATTATGTATGCGAGGGGAAAAGTAATAATTTTCTGTGTCTTGAGACAGAGCTTCAAGTTTGTAAATGGGGAATAAGCACAGCACTGCAATGCCTGAGGAGTAGGTTATTTTCAAGAACTGTGTTGTGCTATAGGAGGACCATGACTTAAGACTTGAATTAGCGGAGTCTCCTCAGAGAAAAAATGTCAGTAGCAATATTTTGATCAATAAGGTTTATATTTTTTTAAGTAATGCAAATATAGTCCTGCACACTTGCTGAATTTAAAGCTTCTGTCCATATAAAAATGTCAAAAGAAGATTTTACTATTTACTTATTGAGTAGTCTGGGAAAAGTTGCTTTAGGTCACTTGAGCTCTTCTGCATGAAAACAGGGAAGTCAGGTCAGCTAAAACAAAGTATGTGTAACTAATACTGCTCTGATACAATAGCACTTATGCTTGAAGTTAAACCTGTATGCAAGAATTGGCAGGTAAACTAAAACACTTTAAAAAAAAAAAAAATTAAGAAGAAAGAAATCTGACATTAAATGATTGATATATCCACTATTACAAAAGAACAGTAAGAATACCTAAGTTTTTTCAGAACTTCTTGAATTTGATTTTTAACAGTGCTTTCAGCATTGAGGTAAATGTCTTTTTATGAAAACCGTAACTGCCTATTTTACAAGCTTCAGATTGACCTTGCCTAATCTGTCTGTGTTGCTGGAGGTGATGAAATGACTGATGAATAAAGCAATTGGGAAATCCCTGAATTAGCTGCTAAATGAAGACCCACAGTAGAACTTTGAGTCTCAATATGTGTTGAAACTATCTCAAAAGGATTTGAAATCTCCATTTGAATAGAAATTTTGGCAGAAGAGGGAAAACCCTTATGGAAAGTCAAGTGTTCACAGTTTTTAAGCAAATTTCATAAGGGCAGGTGTCCCCTTTTGATGCATAACTGGAGACCACTGTTACCACTGCTGATATTTCCATTCCTTGGTGGAACAGCACTGAAACCTATTTGGCTGTCTTTAAGTCAGTTCTCAAATCCTGGGAAGGTACATTTTCTTCATGCTATTGGCAATCTGAAACTTTATTTTATTCTGTAAAAGGAAATGTTTAATGGATCTAAGGAAAAAAAAAATGGCCTCAGTTTTGAGTGAAGAGGTTAATACTGTGCACCACTTCTCAGCAATGGCATTTGCTCTAGAATGAGAAAGCAGCGTCTTCGTGCTGAACATGCTGTAGCAGAGCTGCTGTAAAGTGAGTTGAATCACAGCTAAAGTATATCATCCTCTATACCCACCATTTCATGAGAGCTCCCTGGAGAGCTCTACAGCTATTTTTGATGTGGATTGTAGGTATTATTATTTACGTAGCATTGCACAATATCTGGGTATGGATAAAAGTATCTCTTGAAGAGCCAGACATTTTGAAAAGCTAGATTCACAAAGAAGATACAGAAGCATATTCGGTACAATGACTTTGCATTTAATCTTGCCTCAAACAGATTAATCTTTGTCACTCACAAGCTTCAGTTGTTGAGTTTACATACACTAGAAATAAACTTGTGAAGACTGGAAGCTATGAAAGCTTTGATAGGTAGTTGTGTATCCTTTAAGTAAATAGAGTGGAACCCTTTTTGGCTGTGTTTTTTGTTGTTTTTTGTTTGGTTGTTTTTTTGGTAAAAGTTTATAGCAGGTGATTCAATTCAAACTGAATTTCAATCTTAAACATAGCAGGACTTGCTCGCTTCAGCGATTTTAACAATTTTCAATAAACAACTATAAAAAGAAATGTAACTGAGGTATCTGGTAGTTATCCAAGATCTGCAGGCTTTGGGACTCAAGCCTGCAGTGTTAAACGTTTTAGTTAAATCCATTGAAATGCTTAATCACATAGTTTACTTGTGAACACTGAGTAGTTTCAATTAATAGACGTTAATGGACTACCTGCATACCTTAGTAACTTGTGTGGGTCATGAATCCACAGCACATACTAACCTCTAATCACCTAGGAATTTCTGGAACATGAAAGAACAACTGAAACAAAGCAACGTAATGAGTTGGGCTTTGTTTTCTTCAGTTCATTGATAGGCCCAAACTTCTATTGGGTTTTCATGTAAATTGCCTCAGTCAGCATTTGCATTACAAATTTTTGTTCTTACTGGTGTTAAATGGATATGTAATACATGGCTGTAACAATGAACTTACAGGCTGACTTATTTTGTTTTATAATTCAGTATTGTAGTGGAATGAAAAGCGCATATTTTGCTATAATTATTATGCTAATTGACTTCTAATGTTGTTTTATTTTCCAGCTACTCCAGCAATCTCCAAAGTTTAATAAAGTTTGAACCATTTAATTTTATTGCCTTGGACTATTGATTATCTGTTTAAAACTAAGAACAATGTGATCTGTTGTCTTTGTCTTGCTGATTGCCTGAATTATCTTGAAGAAATAAGAGATGTGCATGAAAAGAATCTCGTGCAATAAAAAAAGTCACTTGTATGCATTACTCATGGCTATTGTACAAAACCCACAAGCCTTTAATCTCAGACTTGCAAAGGAAAGAAATTTCACTGTTTCACAACTGAACTCAATATTCCCTCAGGCATTACACCACCATTTACATTTCTCTTTCTTGATTTTTATTGCCAACATAAGCTTATTTAAAGGAATGAATAGCATGCTGTCTACTTTGAGACAAATATTAAAATAATACTTCAAAAACCCTACTAGATATATTAGAGAGGGTTTGTTTCAATCCTAGAAGTTAAATTATTAAGGAAAACCATGTCAGTTTCAAAGAAATAACAAAGAAAGAAAAAGAAGAAAAACATAAAGCTACAGCCATTCCAACATTATGAAATGTTTTTCACTTATTATAATGTGGCTATGAAAACTTGGAGAGTGGGAAGACTGAAACAAGCTATTCACAAGAAATAATGGATGACTTTTTAATTTATCAAAGTAAAATCATATTTTGCAGCAGTTTGTCGGAGTACAGTGTTTCATTACAATTATCAAAGTTTTTTTGTGCAGAAGTATGTTTTCACTAGCCACTAATCACATGATTAGAAAGAACTAGTAACTTCTGTCAGATGTATAGAGCTCCTGTCTTATTGTACCATTAATTCTTTTGAAAGCTGCCATGGTATTGGCTGTGCTGCATCAGTTTTCTGTTTGCAAAGTAGAACAAATTCCAGGTGTTGTGGCAGCAGATATTTTAGTATCAATGAGCTCATAGAAAAGAAATTATCATTCTAGTGAATCGATAAGTGAATCTTGTGCTTAGTGAGCTGGAAGAAATCACAAGTCTTTTGTGCTAACTTTATTTTTAAGTATATCGCATCCTGTGTCTCCAGGTTTTTTGGAGAAGTGTGTAACATTCTTAACGGGGACCCCTCATTTTTCTGTGTATCTGTAACTTCAGTGCTTGCACCAGGAATATAAATTGTGTTCATTGGAAAGAGGAAAACAAATGAGATAACAAATCATCCAGGAGTATTAATTCTGAGGAAGTAAATGGAAGTAGATGTGTACAGAGTGTGTTGGTTGTTGTCATTAGGTTCTCTATCTTTTTAAGAAAATCTCTGTTTTGTTTCTATATATTCTGGAAATCAATGTTTGCTTGTGACTTGCTTCATTAATATGTACTGTTTAGCCGGAAGAAAGTTGAAAAGTGACTGAAAGGTAGTTTTAGCACCTCCTATTTCTTAACTCTAGAAACTTCACAGTTGCTATCAATTCCATTTTAAATATCCCCCACCCCCCAGTTAAATTTTACCTTTAAAATTATACTGTCAGGAAAACTGAACATAGAATCACAGAATGATTTGAGTTGGAAGGGACCTTTAAAGGTCACCTGGTCCACTGCCCCCGCAATGAGCAGGGACATCTCCAACTAGATCAGGTTGTTCAGAGCCCCGTCTAATCTGACCTTGAATTTTTGCAGGAATGGGGCATCTACCACCTCTCTGGGCAATCTGTTTCAGTGTTTCATCAGATATAACATGTAAGGTTATATATGAAAGTAATAATGTGCTCAGGATTTGGTCTACTCTTATCCTGGCTATGATTTTTTTCATATGAAGAAAAAAAAAATTCTCAAAGAAAAGCCTTAGTAGAGACCATACTATTTTGTAGGTCCAAAATAAGCTGCATGCTTTCATTTTGTGATAACCTTCTGACCAGTTCTAGTAAAGGCTTTCAGTTTCTGAACAAGATAGGTTTAAAATTGAGTTTTGGGACCCTCCTTGTTGGTAATTTGGTGTATCTTTTGTCTCTTATATTTGTGGAGAAATTGCAAAAAGCCATACAACTGCATTTCCTAGTGTTTAAGTTCAGGGGGATTGAACTAACATTCTTCCTCAGTAAAGCTTATTTTTTGGCTCCACCTCTCCATTTCTCTCTGGTATTAAGCAAAGTAGGAAGGTTATTTCTTCTTTTTCTGCTTTTACAACTGTTAGTTTTCAGCCATACACCTTCCTTGGTCTGGATCACCAGTGTCACTGCCAGCATGGGGGACTTAGGAGAAATGAGCAATGAAACGGAGAAACAAAACATCCTGGGCTTGCACTCAAATAACATGTAACCATGGTACAAAATCTTTCAGCTAAGCAATTTTCCTTGAGCTAAACTGCCTTGGGACAGACAAATTAGCCCCAGAGAATGGAGCTTCTGGACAGTGCAGTTCCAAAGCATCAGGTAATCTGTGGTGGACACCCTGTCAGCTTCTGTCCCAGGCAGCAGTTGAATCATGTTACCTCCGTGAACTCCCACCAGAAATCATTCTTACTAAATCTTTTGTGAGCCAGGGTTTTGAATGTGCATGACACATTAGGCAGTTGTTATAAAGGGACATTAGAACATTCAATTATTTTAGAAAATTATCAGGAGTCTTTGCATAAGCTTTTGACCTATGTGCAAATATTTTCAACATTGCTTAAACTCCTCTACTTTTAAAATAAAATTTCAATCTAAAAGTGATCAATAAATCCCTGCACTATTTTGGAGTTTGATATAAACTTTTCTTTTAAAGGTGATATTTAAACATGGACATGGTGACTTTTTTTCTGGAGAAAAATGTTTTATCAGCTCTTATAAAAAAATCTTTTGCATATAAGTTTGGAACTGGTTGAATTGAGAACCTATTGATAACATCAGTTCTTGATATCTAGATTCCCTCTGCAAGTTTGTAAGTTCTACCACTCTTGGTGAAAACTGTTAAGTTGTTTTCAGAAATGTTGTTTTCAATATACATTAAAACATGCAGGTTCAGTAGGAGCCAAAATGTACCTAAGTGCTTGGTTTCCTTCTTTGGACAACAGGCAAATCAATAAGGCACTGATTGCAATTATTAATTTGAAGTGCTTTCAGTGTGTTATTTTACTGTAATACTTTTTTATATATATGTTGTAAATACACAAAATAAATTGCAGATTTCAGTCAGATACAATTGCTTTTTGCAACAAAAATTGTTTGGAAACTTTAGAAAAAATAGTATGTTGATATAAAATATATATAACATGAGAATTTCAAGATACATTTTGTTGTAGCTGAGTATTGATTATTATTTTTTCCTTGTACTTAGAATATCATTATTATATATTTTACATTAATTTTACATTTTTTATGATTATTAAATTATGATAAGCACACAGAGAAAAAGGATAATCCATGCTCTGGGGAAAAAAAAAAAAAAAAAAGCCCTAAAACCTAGCATGCAAGACTTTTTTTGCATTTATTAAGGTAAGATAGATACAAATATGAAAGGATTTGTGAAGGAAGGAGGAAAGAAGATTTCAATGTAAAAGTACTTAGGCTGCTTTAGAATTTAGGACTTTTAAATTTTAATGGATTATCTAATGGACTACCAAATGTATCTGTATATTTTCTTTTTGACTGCACTAATGACTTAAGGTTTTCTAACTAATGTGTATAAATTATTTTAATGTAGCCCGTAAGATTGAAACAGAACAAGATATAGCACTGTGTGACAAAACTGTCTGTAAAACACCTGCAAAACCAGGAGATTGGATCTAAAAAAAAATTTGCATTTTTTTACCCTGTGAGATTTGGGTAAGGATAATTACCTCTTGGTGGTTCTGCTTCCCTATTTGTAAAATAGAGGAAATTATGCTTTTAAGAAAGCATTCTGCCTGCCTGTTATGTTAGCTTAATCGTCAATGTGAATCTGCGTTACTCCTGTAATACCCCCATCCATCCCTGTGGTAACTGTTCTCTCACATTTGCGTGACACTGTGAAGTGTTTGAGAGGAAGATGCTATCTAAATACAGAGCAGAACTGCCAAGTATCGCTTTTGTGGTAGGAGTGTGTGTGTCCCAGCACCCACCCATGCGAGGGTGTTGTGGCTGGTGTTTGGTTTCTCTGTCTTTTTTAATTGGACACCACAAAGAGGTGAAAGGTGAAGGTGTGGGTAGGAAGAAGAGCAAAGTGAGGTCCAGATTGCCTCTTCTTGTTGCGCCAAGGCAGAGGGCTAGAGAAATGCATGGCTGTGACAGGAAAAGGGCGTGGATTAGGTGTAAAAATGACTGGTGGCTGACAAGGCAAACAAGGTCTCCCTGAACGAGCGGCACAGCGACCAGAATGCTCTGACAGCCACGATGGGTGACCTCTGGTTGCTTGCTCTGCGCACTCGGGGCAAGGCCAGCACCTGGAGCTCTGGGCATATGGAGGCTGGGGCTGGGTGACCTTCGGGCCTGGGAGTCCAGGATAAAGGATTGGTGAGCCCATGCTTTGAAGAAGCTTTGATGTCATCTCCTTGCTTTGGGATCATCAGCGTTTTAGAGCATTTCTGAGACTCATGTCTGCGTTGGCTTCTGGCTGGGGCCTAGGTACTTCAAGGAGCTCAGGAACAGAAGTCACCCCGTATGTTGAGCTGGAAATAAGCAATTGCAAGTGTAAAGAAGGTGAAAACATGAAAAGTTATACTTGTCAAATTCATTTAATGCAACTATTATCATTTCTGTGAGTGCAGTACTAATTAATAACACTAGCTTTTATCAGAAGTCTCAAAAAACTTTAGAAAGGATATTATTTTCTTCCACTGGGAAACTGAATTGAAGGGTGATTAAATGATTTTTCTGAGTTCGTCAAAGGTAGAGCCAGGGATAAAGCTTGCGTTTATGAGACCCTGACCTCTACTCACTAGCTCAAAGCACTATCAGAAATACGATAAAATTCTGAAATACAGTTCCCATTACATTGTTAATTATAACACCGCTGTGAACTCTCTGCTTTACAGGTGCGCTAGGAAAAGGATATTAGTAAGGTTTGTATGGTATTCTCGAACAAATGTGTCCTACAGCTGCTTTAGTCCTTCTTTTGTCTTAAAATAGTTTTACCGTCAGTTAAAACAATTGTTATAGGGAATGCTTAACACGGTGAGATTTATCTATGTGTTGGTATAATCTTTTTTTAAGATTTAATTTTGTAATGGCTTTAAATTATAAATAATGCTTTAAACAGGTTAGCATCAAACTTTCAGGCTTGACTTGCTCTGAGTCGATTCACAGCTTAAATTCAGGGCTGCTTTTCTCCTTTCTCTCGTGCACATTTTTGCTCTCTCTTTGTGTGATTCTTAAATCTGAAAGAACAAATGTGATTGCTTTGCAGATTAAAACTGAAAATCGGTTATCTCATGAAATAAATAGACAACCAAACTTGACATTTTTATTCTTGGAAAGATGACATTTAAATTGCTATTGATCAGAAAAAAAAGTTCAGTTTGAGCAAAAGAATAAGGATAAACTCAAACTTATTTGCTGAGGCTTTGCAAACGATTCAGATATATAGCAGACTCTTAACAGAAAAATCTATTTCTGCTGAAAGTCATCAGGTTTTGTTAACTCTCTAATGCTCTCAACATTTTAAATGTCTATTGTTAAAGAATAATTTTGAATCCTACTTAATTAGAAGTTAAAAACACAGAAGAGAGAACTAAGGCCTTAAAGTTAAATTTCAAATTACTTATTTCTAAAGTTAGGAATATTCAGTTGGGTGGTGGCTTTTTGGTGGTTGTTCTGTGATGGTTTTTGGGTTTAGGGATTTTTTTTTCCTTATGGTTTTTGTTTGTTTGTTTGCATTTTTGTTTTGTTTTGTTGGTTTGGGTTTTTTTTCAAAGGCTAAAACCTGAAGAACTTTGTGATATGCATGATCTTCCTGGAAGGTGAATGTTCCTCCCTATTCTGTGGGATAGCTGGGTTTATTTCTGTTCTGGAGTCTCTTGCCCTGCTGGAGAGCAGGTGATCAGAATGCTCTGAAGCTAGCACCTTTGGAAGGTGTTAATGTCCTTTGCTGCTGAGACGTGACATGTTAGTGACACTTTCAGATGGTTAAAGAGTAGTTTTTAAAATATTTTTATCCTGGAGACTTACTGTGATGTTGACCTTGCTGCATGTAAAAAAAATCAAGGCTAACAAACAAACAAAAAATCTTTCTTTTAGAAGTGATCGGAAAGGTCTGATGTTTGCTTAGCATCATTTTTGATTCAAAAAACCCATCTCCTGGTTTTTGATGTCTAGAATGTTTTCCTCACGGTAACTACAGTTTTCTCTTCTCATTTTAATCTATGTGGTTTATTTAGATAGGAACTGAATACCTTTCAATAATTTTAAAACATCAATAATAATGCTCTTTTAGTTCTAGCATGTATAAAAAGCAATCTTAAAATTCCGTTGTTTTGGTTGTAGCATATATTTCTGTGCTAGGTTGTCTTTCTGAAGTACTTGCGGAAAGGTATGAAGAAGCTCCCAGAAGTGACCTTTTAGTTCTAAGAAGGGTAGGGATTTCAGTGTACTTATCTTCATTTTTAAAAAAACACCTCTCCATTTTTGTTTTTTCCCTTTAAATTTTTCTCAGCATGGTTCACCTTACTGTTTATTTTTTCATCCCACCTCTGCTTTACCTTTTCCGTTGAGCCACTAATCCACTGTACGTATGTGTTACGACTCCCTTGTTCCTTCCTCTGAAGCATCTGGAGTAGATTAGCACTAAGGTCAGGCTGTTAGAGTGGGTGAATTTGCTCTGCCAAAATTACAGGCAGAGAACTAATGTTCATCAGTGTTTCTATTTGAAATAGATAAAACTCAGCCCTTTTCAACATGTCATTGCTCTACTAGTGTGCAACTCATTAGGTATATACACCCTATAAAAAAAGAACAGCACTCAAGGTGTAAGATATAGTGTGGTCTTTGCTTGAGGCTGAACTTTTTTGCTATAAAACTTAGAATTTTCCTGAAATAGGGAAGAAATAAGGGAAGAAGGAAAGGAGAAGTAAAAAAATATGCTAGATTTGTTTGTGGTTTGTGAGGTTTTGGGGGCTTAGGTCAGTTCTTTAAGACTAGTCATGGTCAGTGGTATGGAGGGATCTGGATTGAGCCTGCTCTATGCTTTATTTATGCATAAGGATAGGTTGCTGGGGTTTGAAGAGACATTTTGCTCTTGTCTTTCTTTCAAATGCTTCTGTTTCCTTGGATACAGATAGCTACCCAAAAGGACTTGAAATATTATATATTTCAATTTGATGGACGCCAAAGTTACAATTTCAAACCAAAACGACCTCATTTTAATGGAGTTTTCCACGTGTACAGTGAAGTTTGAGCTGTTATTCATCAGAGGGTATGAAGTATACTACTGCAAAGATACACAAATGAACGGTTATGAGGATTTTATGACCCACTCATTTCTTTAATATCTTAAGTAGGATGAGGCAATTGGCTGACTAATGAGATCTTAATGGGAGTAGTGGTCTGAGTGAGGGGAGTATAACTGTCTTCATTTAGTCTAAATCTGTCCTGCTTAGAAATTTACTGTCCTGAGAATTTTTCTTTTAATACTGCAGAACTGGCACTGAGAACATTACCAGTATATGTAATGGTTTGGAAAGGGCAATGACAGCAACAGAGAACGTAATCTTAGCAAATGTGAGCATTGCTGATGAGTGTTTTGAGGGGACCAGCATGTTGTCAGGAACCAACTAGAATTTTCTTTTATTAAACCCCAGGACTTTAAATCTCTGTGGTCCAAAAACCAAATTTCATAAATGATTTCCAGCAGTTAGGGCACATAGCTTTCATTTTAATTTCCTACCAGAGATAGGTAACATAACGTAGGAACATAGTGAAACAAAATCTTAGTTGCACAGGCTTTTGTTTGTTTGTGTTCTCTAGTTTTATCTTTTAATTCACTCCTATTTCTTCCTATGATTTATTTTTTCCTTCCTTCTGATAGTAAGAGCTCCTCACTTGAAGAGTTTACTTTTAGCTAATGTATCTTTTCTAGTTTAAGACCTTTTTTTGCTCTCCCTTTTTCCTTCTTACCTGTTTCCTTCTCATCTGTTAGCAGACTAGCATAGTAACTACGAGTCTCACAGTTTATATTTACTTATGTTCCCTTTTTGGTCGAAAATTGCTTGCACAGATGTCTTACTGCTGTGTGTTTTGAAGTTTAACATCTTCAGGTCAATCAGGTCTCTTAAATTTATGTAGCACTTTGTTACAGTAGCAGTACTACTGTAGCTGTTATAGTCTACAATATTTTTTGGCTCGAAGTAGCATCTCAGACCAACCAATGTAGTCTGGAAGAAAACCTGCAGCTTGTAGGGATATATGCTCTTCCTGTCTGAAAGAGAAGCAGCAATCCTTAAAACGAACTACCAGTTGAAAACAATTATTCTAACTTAATTAGCTGTGTTACTTAGACCATGGGATAATAGATAATTGGCATTTGTGTCTGTATGGAGGTGTTAACCATGTCTTTACCTTTTTTCCCCCGACTTAAAAGAAAGGGAGAGAGTGAATTTATCATCTGTGGGATGTTGTTGGTTAACGGAGGGAAATTGCAATGTTCCATAAAAGCAGTGCCCCGATTGAGTACATAATTGTGAGTATCCTCTAGTGTTATGAATTCCAGTTTCCAGTTCGTATGGGAATTAGTTCATCTTTTACAGTCTTTTTGGGAGCCTCCCTGGGAGGGGAGGAGATGGGGGTCAGAGCTGACTCGTGATAAATGCCCTTCCCTGGGTGCCTGTGCCCATTGTCGACTGTCTCTGAAAGGTCACTGTGAGGCTGTTGTTTCACCCAAGCAATTTGGGGAGCACCCTTTGGTGCTTTGGATGATGTACCCTGCATTTTGGAAAGGGTGTGGACTAGGTATGGGATGTTTTTTTTCTGCTGTGGGAGGCATCTCCTGGGGTTGTCCAGATCTGTGCTTTTTCCCTAGGTGTGGGCAGGTCACATTTGATACATGCCATGTATTGGGGAGTTTCATGATAAACGGGCTGTTTGAAAAGTAGGAGTTACTGGGAAATATCTTTTAAGATTGAAACTTCTAGCACAGGTTGTACTTTTCAGGAGTTTTGTTTTGTAAAAAATTTGTCCGTAGGAGGTATATTCCCAGAACACTGTTCTAGTCAGGTAAAAATCCTTTTTATGTAGCTGAGTGGTATCACAGCAGTTGTCCTCAGAAAACATGGTGGTATTTAAAGGGATGTCTCATTTTTATTGTTGTGTATAGAAAAATGAATTTATAATGACTAATTAGTGCAACTACTACTGCTACTTTTATAGTAATAGTATCAATAAGTATTAATTCTTGGTTCATAAGACATGTATTGAACTCTTTTTCATCTGGTTGGAAAGATTGCTGGGGTTTTGGAGGTAGAAATTATTCTGGGCAAACTCTTGAATGTTTTCTGCTAAAGCTTGTCATTTAGAGAGACAAGAGAGTCCTATAGGAGGTTCAGGGCTTCTCAGCCCGAACTGGTTTTTTTCCATCTTTAGAATGACAGTTTGAGTATAGACCACTAGTACCATAGGAGAGAAAGAGAGATAACATCTTTAAGTTTGTTGTAGAGCGTGGTCTCAGAGCTGCTTGTCAGCCTCATTGATGTAGTCTTGCCATTTCAGGATTACTATCTCCTCTCTATTGTCTGCTACTTTAATTACTATTTGATGGTTATGGACAGTATGGATTGTCTCTGAAAGATAACAACCTTTTTCTTTTCTGCAACGCTTTCTGCTCTGTAGTCAGAAAACATCTTTCTTTCAGATGGTCTAATATATGCAGTTAAACTTAATTGTTTGCAACTTGTATGCAGCTTTGAAATTTCCTCTGTTTCAAACCTGAAGAGCTTGTGTCCCTGAAAGTCTATTTTCTTTTCCTGCTAAAGGATCTCTTTCTATAAATCTTGTCTTAGCTTGGGTGGGAATCTGTTTTTAACATGGATCATTATCCTAAATAAGATATTAAAGTGTGATTGAAATAGATTCCAGGTACCGCTGATCATCATGAGTCTCCTATATTTTTGGGCACACCTTTAGGCCCACCCCATTCAAAATAAGATAACAAAAATTCAGTACAACTAAGACAGGTTTGCTTTAAAAACAGTTAATTTAGGACACCGTTTTATTAGCATGTTATAGAATATAAAATTTTCTTAAAACTTGCAACTGTGCATAGGTAGCTAAAATCTTATCACCATCATTTAGTAACCTGAGTCAGATAAAGGCAGTGAAACCCAAAATGCCTATCCACATTTAGGAAATTCAAATTTCCTAAACAATCCTAAAGAAGGACACAGTTTCCTGAAATTGTACAGAGGCAAAATTTAGGACTTAATCTTGGTATTGTGATTTTTAGAATTCCCAGTCCTCTAGCTCCTGAAATCTTGAAGAACATAAAATTTATTAAGTGAATATCCCTAAGAATCTAATATTTTTCTTTATGTTTCTTTAAACCAATCCTGTTTGGCAGCACTGAATAGTTCAGCATGTTTCATGGGCACTGAGCTTAGCTACCTGAGCAGCACCAGAGCAATGCTCTTAGCAGTGTACGTTATATTCAGTTGTTGTGTTTTTTTTATTATTTTTTTGTTTTGTGAATAAGGGCCAAGAGACAGAACAGCTCTGTGTAAGAAGGGAAAATGGAGGGGGAAAGCATGAGTGTGGACTGTGCTGGCCTGCTGTTCCTGTGGACCTGCTGACAAGGAGGGTGAAGGTTGCGGTGGCTGCAGGGGGAGCAGCCTGACCCGGTTCCTACAGCACATCCCAAGGCTCTGGGGCTGCCCAGGGCTTGGGAGCAGTGAGAGCAGGCTGCGGGCCAGGGCCAGTATGCTTGAACCCAGGGAAACTTTCTGCTATAGGCCAGCACACACTTTTCCTCTATGCAAAACTCCCAGCTCAGCCCAAAATACACCTTTCAGGCAGCAAGCAGCTGGATGGAGATGGAGCTGCTGGTGGTATACCTTCTGTGTGATTACGTATTAGCTAAAGTATGTAAACCAGTTGCCTGGTTTCAGCTGGGAAAGAGTTAATTGTCTTTCTAGTAGCTGGTACAGTGCTATGTTTTTGAGTTGGGTATGAGAAGAATGTTGATAACACTGATGTTTTCAGTTGTTGCTAAGTAGTGTTTAGTCTAAAGTCAAGGATTTTTCAGCTTCTCATGCCCAGCCAGTGAGAAAGCTGGAGGGGCACAAGAAGTTGGCACAGGACACAGCCAGGGCACCTAACCCAAACTGGCCAACAGGGTATTCCATACCATGGGACCTCATGTCTAGTATAGGAACTGGGAGGAGTGGGGGCGGGGGATCGCTGCTTAGGGACTAACTGGGTGTCAATTGGTGGGTGATGAGCAATTGCATTGTGCATCATTTGTATATTCCAATCCTTTTATTACTACTGTTGTCATTTTATTAGTGTTATGATTATCATGATTAGTTTCTTCTTTTCTGTTTTATTAAACTGTTCTTATCTCAACCCACGAGTTTTACTTCCTTTCCTGATTTTCTCCCCCATTCCACTGGGTGGGTGTGGGAGAGTGAGTGAGCAGCTGCATGGTGCTTGGTTGCTGGCTGGGGTTAAACCAAGACACCAGTCCTTGGAGTAGGTTTGCAATTACAGTCTTCCTCTCTCAATAAGATGAATATCCTAATCATGGAAACAAACGGTTATGGGCTGTTTCCTCTACAGTAAGATCAGGGCTTTATTTACATTGCCACTGGGGTATGATCACTGTAATGGAGCAGAAGTCCAGGAGATACAGAGTAAGAAAGTAAGGGCCACAAAGTCTATAGCTCTGTGTTTTAATAATTTCTTTTCCTATGCTAAATTAACAAGTTTTACAAAGTAAGTGCAAATACACAAACAAAACACCTCAGAACATCTGGAGGAACAGCAAACATTTGAAGAAAACCAAGACAGATATCAACACTTGCTTTCCTGGAGATGGTTACAGATATTACTCATGATAGTATTTTGCAACAGAAGTAGCATGTCCCTCTCTGTTATTGGCAGTGGGGAAAACTCCAACAGTATCAACAAAAACAAATGAAAGGAAACTGATTTACTACAGTTGCTAAACAGGTGAGAACAGAAGAGTTTGACAACATTTTGCTTTCATGTGGTCAGAAAAGCATTAATGTGCAGAGCCAGCAGTTATGGACAGGTTATTTTTCAGGAACTTTAGGCCACTTAGAATAACCTCTTCTGTTTGTGTGGTGTTTTATTTGCCTTCAACCTTCCCTTCCCACTCAAAGCAGGAGAACTCACAACAGAACCTCTTTGGGTGACACTTTAGATTCTTTTTCTTGATGATTAAGTGCAAAACTGTAAGATGTGTTCCTTTTTCTCTGGAATGATAGATTAAGAGCTAGAAAGTAATTTAAAAAAAATTGGGATTTATATTGTTTATAGCTTTACTTCAGTTTATGTAATGTATCTCTAGGATATATGACTAGTGTGGTCCCACTCTTGTTAGTGGAATTGCTGTAAACTTCCAATCCATTTTTGTTTTGGCACTTAGTTCGTAGCTCTATTAAGTCTGTCAAACCTTTTGCCAAGCTGGCTATCTTTAATTTGAGGAAGGAAACACTGATAGAGATGGCTTTCTCTACAAGCGTCAATGATTTTCTTCAAAAGGATGAGTTCCAGACAGTGACTCATGCATGTCTTTGGGAAGCAGTCCATACATCATGTTAGCTGATGCGAGTTCCTACTTTATCAGGAGTAGGATGAAACCTAGTCCTGCAAAACACTGTTTCTAGAATTTTTTCTTTTACTCAAGTGAAATAGTCTTAATTGTAAGTGATAATACACATACAATTGTACTAGGGCTAATTAAATATGTCATCTTGCTTTAGGTACAGTTGTTTCGTGTTAGACTTTTGATGTAGTTGATGTAAACTGGTTTTGATTCAATGGAGCTAACTGATATTGGTTAAGGGTCTGGTCAATTATATTCTACTTATGGCATCTTGTAAGAAGAAAATAACAAGGAGTAAATTCATAACCTCAAGTCCATTAAGTACACCATCAAACAAAAAAAAGTTCATTAAATAATAATTCTATATCACTAAGCAAGCTTGGCTGTGGTTGAAGATACAGATAGAATGCATGCGTAATTGACAAGATAGGAAAACAAATTACAAAAAGGGCAAGATCAGCATAACCTCAAGTATGTGTTAAAATTCATTCAAACTCACTGTTGGGAGTTTTGGGGGAATGCCTCAATTTTTATCTCGGAAATAAATATAGTTTGAGGAAATGAAGAATACACTAAGATAACTAAGCCAATACAAAAGTTCTCATATTGACAAATGGACCTTTAAATAACCATGTACAACAACTTCTATAAATGTTTGTTAATGTGGTTCCACTTGTCACTCAATATTTCCGTATTGATAGACTGCTTAATATCTGATAAAAGGAACTTTTTGACTAGAATGTGCCTTTTTTTAACCACAGATGATGAGAAAGTAATATTTTATTGGAGTGGCACCAACATGTACTTGTGATTATTTTGGGTGTTTGAGATGCTAAATTTAAATGCTTTTGTCGATAAGACTAGGATTAGTTGAGGGTTTAAAATCAAGTATATTATCAGACTTTACTGAACCGTTGTCTAGAACTAGACAAATATATATCTGATACAATTTTTTCCTGTACTTTGTAGATAGATACAGTTCTATATCCTTGGGCCTCATTTTTTTTGATTGAGTTTTATTGTTCTATTTCTGTTCTCTGCCTAATCTCTGAAAACATTTTAGTATGTTATTGTTACTTTAAAAAAAAAAGTTTTAATTAGAAGTAGTTATTGGAAAAAGCAAATTAATTCAATGTCTTCCCCATTATAAAGTTTGCCAACATGACATTCTGTTCTACGTACAATGCTATTTCTTCAGTACAGTGCTTACTGTGCTGCCATAGATGGAGTTTTGTTTGGGCTGACAGGTCTGCTCTAAATTAGCCTGTAATATTCTAAACTTTGCCTTTTGTCTACTTGATTATATATGCAGGAAACAACATAGCAGAGACTTCTATACATTTCCTCATCATTTAAGAGTGTGAGATTTGGCCTAATAAAATGGCTGTTTTGAAGACTGTTTTTCTTGTGGCACAGATGTGCCTATGTTCTGTATCTGTCACAAAGGACAGATCTGTGTATCTGTCACAAAGTATCTGTTTGCTAATTATAAAGTTAACTTATATTTCAGCTGCAATGACTCATCTTTTTATCTGAATAGATACAGGGGTGCACACTGCCCAAGATAGTGTCCTCCCGAGGTAGAGCCCAAATCCTCTCTACCTGCTACTGCTCTAGTCTAAACAACAGGTGCATTTATTCCTTCCTGGACCTACTTTGCTCACTAGTATGTCTCTTTCATAGTCTTTTTTTTCTCCCTTCTTTCTCAATTAAATGGATACTTTTTACCACTACAGATGAAATTATCCAATAATACCTGGCTGTAGTGATCAAAATAATGAGCAAATGTTATTTTTAATACAGATAACTGCTTTTGAGTTTTTAAGTAGAGAATTAAATTAAACAATAATTGAATTTTGGGGGAAGCATTGTACCAGCTAAATTTTAAACTGGCTTTTAATAATGTATTTCTAATAGCACTTTCTAAAGTCTGTCTAACATTCTTCACGCATGTTGGGATTTTCTGAATCACCATAGACACATGAAATGGCATTTTAGGTTATTTAGACCAGTGAACTTTTCAATATTGCTTCTTAAGTAAACTGTGTGCCCTTGATTTGCATTTACTTTGTAGATTTTGTGCCATAATCTCTGCTGGAATATGGATAACAGAAGCCATGAATTTTTAGATAAAACTTAAAACCTACTGGCCTGTGCATAAGATTGCAGTTTGGAAAATCCTGACTTCATGTTTGTCTTTGGTTTTGACATTTTTCCTGTAGCCTCGCTTAAAGATAGAGTAGCAATTTTCTGCTTATATATGCTGAAACTTTTCTTCTTGGACTTTGTATTTATATGTATTTCTATTTGACTAGCTGCACTGATTTAACTAACTGTTGTCTAAATAAATTAAAATGGATTCCTGGTTAAAAGATCTCACAGCTTAAAGAAAAGGGAAGTTGTCTAAGGACACAGGTCGTGTGCCAGAACTTTGTATGGAAGCTGTTGGGGAGGGGGGGTGGGTTGGTTTGGTGTTCTTTTTTTTTTTTTTTTTTTTTTCTCTAAGTAGTGACTGAAACAATGCAAAGCAGGAATTCAGAGTCATTATCTTTCCCATTTGCAGATGGGAAAACTGAGGCATAAGGAAGCCTGGTGACTGGCCCACTGCCACCAGCCATGTCAGTCACTGGTATAACAATATTGACAGAGGTGTTGTACTTGAGAGCCAGACAAGGTATCTGCTTGGCCAGAATGCCATTGAGCTGAATGACGTTTGCAGCTTGAATGAAGGTTGACTCTTTTTTTTTTTTTTCTTTGTTCAATTCCACAGAAAAATTCTTAATGATCTTATCCAGCCTACTGTCTTGCTGACATCAATGAACAATAAAAATATGTAACCTTATACACTCATCATCCTTCTTGAGAAAGAGTGTATGTGTGGTAAAAGCA